>NC_053498.1:31988184-32188184 GCF_905171775.1 Rana temporaria
ACTCGCTTTGATATGCGAGTACTTTGGATTACGAGCATTCTCCTGGAACGGATTATGTTCGTAATCTGAGGTTCCACTGTACGTGGTTTCCAGCTTGTCATGCGACTTCACTTGTCGCATGACGAATAGCACTAGTGGGAACAGAGGTGGGGAAGAGGAAAACTATGCAAGTATGTTGCCACTCATAGAAGCCGATTGGTTACTAAAAACATTACTGCTTTCTGGCGCTTCACACCCTGAAACCGAAGTATTTTGTCTATAAAAACGGCCCTTTTTCCAATCGAGACGCCCTCAGCTCACCCTTTTCAATTCTGTCTTTTGGACTTTTTAGGCCAGATCCACAAAGAACTTACGGCGGCGTATTTATTGATACGCCGCGTAAGTTCTACAATGCGCCGTCATATCTTTGTTTTGTATCCACAAAACAAGATACGCCTGAATGTGGACTAGATCCGACTGACGTACCTCTTAGTATGCCGTCGGGTCCTAGGTGCATATTTTCGCTGACCGCTAGGTGGCGCTTCCGTTGATTTCCGCGTAGAGTATGCAAATTAGCTAGATACGCCGTTTCTCAAACGTACGTCTGCCCGGCGCATTTTTTTACGTCGTTTACATAAGGCTTTTTTCGGCGGAACGTTACCTCTGGGTCTATGAGGCGTACGCAATGTTAAGTATGGACGTCGGGACAGCGTCAAATTTTCCGTCGTTTACGTAAAACGTTCGCGAATAGGGCTTTGCGTAAATTACATTCACATCGAAAGCATTGACTATTTGCGACGTGATTTCGAGCATGAGCACTGGGATACCCCCACGGACGGCGCATGCGCCGGTCAAAAAAAATGTCATTTACGCGGGGTCAAGTTGAATTTACATAAAACACGCCCACATCTTATCCATTTGAATTGCGCGCCCTTATGCCGACACAGTTACACTACGCCGCCGTAACTTACAAATTCTTTCAGGATACGGAAACTACGCTCTAAGTTACGGCGGCGTAGTGCATCTAAGGCCTTGTACACACGACCGGACAGTCCGCTGAAAACGGTCCGCCGGACCGTTTTCATCGGACATGTGCGGTCGGAGATTTCTGTCTGATGGTTGTACATACCATCAGACAGAAATGAGAGACAATCCGCGCGGACAGACAGCGCGGTGACGTGTCCGCGCCGTCGCTGCGACGATGACGCGGCGACGTGCGTGACGCAGGAAGGTCAATGCTTCCACACATCCGTCAAAGTCATTCGACGCATGCGAGGGATGGCGGCCGCTCGGACATGTACGGTAGGTCTGTACAGACGACCGAACATGTCCGACGGACAGGATTCCAGCGGGCTGTTTCTAAACAAGTTTGGAAATATTTTCCCGCTGGAAAAAAGGCCCGGCGGGCAAATGTACGCTGGAATCCTGTCCGCTCGGGTGTACAGACGACCGAACATGTCTGCTGAAACTGGTCCGCGGACCAGTTTCAGCAGACATGTTCGGTCGTGTGTACGGGGCCTTAGATACGCTACGCCTGCCTAAAGATATGCAGATCTTTGTGGATCTGGCCCACAGTCTTTCCGAGGTCAGCTGAGATGTACTCGGGCCTTTCCGGCCGTCTCCGATGCCCCCCACCTCTGGCCGCGTGCGGTACTGCATCCCATTGAAGTCAATGCGGAACAAATCATTTTCGTTTCCATTGACTTCTATGGGGAAATTCGCTTTGATATGCGAGTGCTTTGGATTACGAGCATTCTCCTGGAACGGATTATGTTCGTAATCTGAGGTTCCACTGTACGTGGTTTCCAACTTGTCATGCGACTTCACTTGCCGCATGACGAATAGCACTAGTGGGAACAGAGGTGGGGAAGAGGAAAACTAGGCAAGTATGTTGCCACTCATAGAATCCGATTGGTTACTAAAATCATTACAGCTTTCTGGCGCTTCACCCCTTTCAATTCGGTCTTTTGGACTTTATCTCTACAAACAGACAACGGCAACAAAAAATGATCAACTCACAGAGTAACTCGTCTTCCAGCTGGGCACAAGCGTCTTCTGCGGTTTGCATGGCTTGACTAATGTCCAAGCACCTGTGGAGGAAAAAGACAGCTCAGCTATAGGACGCAAAATCGCTGTTCCCTCCTAACTGTCATCTGCATTGTACAAAACAAATGCTAATCACACCAGGGACATGAATCAAAAACGGAGCGATTAAACTCATTTTTATCTCCTTCTCGACAATACACAAAGCTGCACTGTAATCGCTTTATCGCGCGAATGGAATGGATACGCAGAAGATGCATTGTGCTAAAAGTGCTAATAATGACACATGTTGGGAGTAGATAATATTTTGGAGATTGCACAATTTGACAGATGTTTATTTTATAGGATTTGCTGTACTTTCAGACAGAGTAGCACTACCCACCCTGCCTAGTCCTCCTTGACCAATCTCGAGTAAGAAACGGAGTAATGACCGCAGGGAATTGCTAGAGGTCGACCCATATGGGTTTTTCTCTGGCCGATGCCGATTTCGATATTTAGAAAACGGGGTGGGCGATAAGTGTGGCCGATTTTTGCGTCCGATATTTTAGGCTGATCCCCCTTCATCTGAAAAAATCTAGGGTGGGGAGGAGGTTATTGTTTAGGGTGGAGAGGTGGGGTGCAGCCTATCAGTGCCAACGGCCTCGTACACACGTCTGAGAATCTCGTCAGGAAAAACCCGTCGTTTTCCATGACGAGATTCTTGGCAAGAAACTCTTGCCGCCGGAGTGTACCGACTTTCATATTTTTTTTTAAGTGTATTTTGTGCGTGTACTCGAGAGAGGAGCCGGACTGCAGGAGTTGGGAGTAGGCAGGCCTCCCCCAGAGGCATTCTGCCACCTTTCTCCATGCCCGGGTGGCAATGGCGGGTGTGAGGGGGTCCTCCCACACAGCCCACCCTACCTGCTCCGCTTTGAAGCCCAACGGGGCAGAGGGACTCCCTATAAGGGAGTGAGAGGATCTAGCCCGCTCAACCAGCCCCGTTAGTCCTTCGCCTCTCTTTTTAGAGACTGCGTGGTCAAAGTGCGTGCATGTTAACCCAATTTCGAGAATGCAGAATTGTGAGAAAAGCAATTCAAAACCCACGTTTGACTGCAAGATCCCTCCAGAAAGATCTGGCAGACACTGGAGTTGTGGTACACTATTCTACTATAAAGAGATACTTGTACAAATATGGTCTTCATGGAAGAGTCATCAGAAGAAAACCTCTTCTACGTCCTCACCACAAAAATCAGCGTTTGAACTTTGCAAATGAACATATAGACAAGCCTGATGCATTTTGGAAACAAGTTCTGTGGACCGATGAGGTTAAAATAGAACTTTTTGTCCGGAATGAGCAAAGGTACGTTTGGAGAAGAAAGGGTACAGAATTTAATGAAAAGAACCTCTGTCCAACTGTTAAGCATGGGGGTGGATCAATCATGCTTTGGGGTTGTATTGCAGCCAGTGGCACAGGGAACATTTCACGAGTAGAAAGAAAAATGGATTTAATAAAATGTCAGCAAATTTTGGATGGTAACTTGATGCCATCTGTGAAAAAGATGAAGTTAAAGAGAGGATGGCTTCTACAAATGGATAATGATCCTAAACACACCTCAAAATCCACGGGGGATTACATCAAGAGGCGTAAACTGAAGGTTTTGCCATGGCCTTCACAATCTCCTGACCTCAACATAATGGAAAATCTATGGATAGACCTTAAAAGAGCAGTGCGTGACAGACAGCCCAGAAATCTCAAAGAACTGGAAGACTTTTGTAAGGAAGAATGGGCAAAGATCCCTCAAACAAGAATTGAAAGACTCTTGGCTGGCTACAAAAAGCATTTACAAATTGTGATACTTGCCAAAGGGGGCAGTACAAGATATTAACTCTGCAGGGTGCCCAAAGTTTTGCAAACGCCATTTTTTGTTTTCTGTCATTTTGAAAGTGTAAATGATGGAAATAAAATCGAACTTTTTTTGACATAGAAGAATGTCTAATCTGTAATTTGATGCCTTTTGGAGATCTTTCCTTCTTTCCTTGGCTTCGTTATGCACATTAATACAAATTTTTACCTGGGGTGCCCAAACTTTCGATCCCCACTGTATGTTCACAGCCTTAAAGAACAAGATAAGTGGTACGGAGCGCTTTCTGAAATGAGGTACAGCTGGTGACTATATTACATCCAACAGATGGACGTCAATCTGCAGTACTAATGGCTTATTGTACAAAATGTTTTCCATATATGAATATCCATGATCCATTCTACAAGAGTGAAGTATGTTGTGAGGTCTACAACAGATGCTCCACCACTGAAAATGTAAGCATGCATCCAGCAACAACTTACTCAAATAAAAAAATGGTTATTTCATGTGGTAAAGTACAATGTACAAAGCATAAGCACAAATAAGTAACAAAGTACAAAGCATGTTCCTTCAGAACTTATGAAAAGTGAGTGGATGCAGTGGGATGCTGCTCATTGCATGTCAGCAAAGCAAGCGTTTTTTTTGCGCATAGCTGCATTAGCCAACCTATTCAAATGGAATGAACTGCAAGACATGAAAAAAATTACACAGGGCCATATTCTTAAATAAAGTAGGCGGGCGGCGCGTAAGCCAGTTACACTCCGCCGCCCCAACCTACAGGAGCAAGTGCTGTATTCCCTAAACACTTGCTCCGTAGTTTGGGGTGGCGGAGTGTAATTGGCCCGGCGTATCCCCGCGTATATCCAAGGGGGGCGGCTTCTATTTAAATTAAGCGCGCCCCCGATTCTAACGAACTGCACATGCGCCGGGCTTAAAATAGCCCAGTACGCATGCTCCAGTTCTCGGCGTAAAACGTCAATGACGCCGACGTGTGCGTCATTGACGTAAAGTCGTATTCAAGAACGACTTAGTAAAACGACGTACCCGACGGGAAAACACGGCGCGGACCCGATGCCATACTTAACATGGCCTACGTGGGACTGGCGTAAGGTTACCCCTCATATAGCAGGGGTAACCTTACGCCTACGCAAATGACGTAAGCGACGGTTACGCGACGCGAATTCGTTCGGGAATCGGCGTATCAGGCTCATTTGCATAAACAAATGAGACCTGAACGTAAACGCCACCTAGCGGCCGGCAGAGTAATTACATTTAAGATCCGACAGTGTGACTTACACATGTCGGATCTTAAGCGTATCTATGCGAAAATGATTCCAAGAATCACTCGCATAGATACACTGGCCAAAAAAGAGAGATACGATGGAGTATCCTGAGATACTCCATCGTAACTTCACTCAGAATATGGCCCACAGGCTTTGAATCTAGGAGCCAGGTAAAAAAAAGTTAGGGGCTGCAGGGTAACGCGTAGTCTACGGGCCGTGAGTACAGAAGCGTTCCAGAAGCCCGACTATCGTACCCGGAAGTGACGTGTGTGTGCGTAGCTCCACCTTACGTGTTTTGTCATCGACGTCGTCTAAGGCCGCCTCAGACGAAACGTACAAGGCAGTGCTACGCACACACGTCACTTCCGGGTACCATAGTCGGGCTTCTGGATTGCAGCTGGAGAGCACGCTGTACTCACGGCCCGTAGACTACTCGTTACCTCAAGTTTATAGCCATCTTGGGAAGTTTAATCTTTACCCATGTTATGGAACATTGTTTTTAAGCCATTTTAAATAAAGCAAAACTTTTTTGATACTACATTATGGGAGCCCATCTCTCTTTTCTATGAGGACTTATGACTGGAAGCGATAGAAGGAACTGCCCTATACTGGATATTGGAGAATATGAATAGGGGGATAACAGAGAGCCTGGAGGTACCCTGATCCGGTGGATCAATCGGAGGAGCTATGCAGATTCAAGCTGCACCTATATCCTACATGCAAACTACCCCTGTAGGGGTAATAGGAGCTGGAGAGTGGGGACCCAAACTGTTTCTAGGATTCTGTCTGCACAGCAACATTGAACGTTTACTTGGACTGTTCACTTTATATTTTATATGAACTGCTTTGCTATCATATACATACTTTTTTTCGGTATAGGAATTGTGGTTATGTGTTCAAAAAATCATAACCAATGCCTTGTACACATGATGGGCCAGATCCACAAAGAAGTTACGTCGGCGTATCTATTGATACGCCGCGTAACTTCTAGGATGCTCCGCGTATCTTTGTTTTGTATCCACAAAACAAGATACGCCTGAATGGGGGCTAGATCCGACTGACGTACATCTTAGTACGCCGTTGGATCTTAGGTGCATATTTACGCTGGCCGCTAGGTGGCGCTTCCGTTGATTTCCCCATAGAGTATGCAAATTAGCTAGATACGCCGATTCTCAGAACGTACGTTCGGCCGGCGCATTTTTTTACGTCGTTTACGTAAGGCTTTTTTCCGGCGTAACGTTACCCCTGGGTCTATGCGGCGTACGCAATGTTAAGTATGGACGTCGGGCCAGCGTCTAATTTTCTGTCGTTTGCGTAAAACGTTCGCGAATAGGGCTTTGCGTAAATTATGTTCACGTCGAAAGCATTGACTATTTGCGACGTGATTTCGAGCATGCGCACTGGGATACCCCCACGGACGGCGCATGCGCCGTTAAAAAAAAACGTCATTTACGTGGGGTCAAGTTGAATTAACATAAAACACGCCCACATCTTTGTCATTTGAATTCCGCGCCCTTACGCCGACACATTTACACTACGTCGCCGTAACTTACGGCGCAAATTCTTTGTGGATAAGGAACCTCCGCACCAAGTTATGGCGGCGTAGTGTATTCGAGATACGCTACGCCCGCTTATATTTACGCGGAGGTACGTGGATCTGGCCCGATGGGAATTTCCGATGGAAAAAGTCAGACAGGATTTTTTCATCGGATATTCCGAATGTGTGTGTGTGCGCCCCATCCGAGTTTTTCCATGGGAAATAACGACGGACTTAGAAAGAGAACATGTTCTCTTTTTTTCCGATGAAAACATTTTCTAATCAGAAATTCCGTTCATCTGTGTGGAACTTCGAGAGAGAAAAAAACCACGCATGCTCAGAATCAAGTCGACGCATGCTCGGAAGCATTAAACTTCATTTTTCTCGGCTCGTCATAGTGTTGTACGTCACCGCGTTTTGGACGCTCAGAATTTGGTTATGAATCAGTTGGAGTTTATCCCGGCGGAAATTCAGATCGTGTGTACGGGGGCATAAGGGATGAAGGTTCAGCTGTATACCCAATATAGGGGAGTTGCTGCTCACACCCAGGTGTAATAATCGTCATAATCGGTGCGACGCCGCATCTGCGGCTCTGCGCCGATTTCAAAAAGTAGTTCCTGTACTACTTTTTGCGATTTCGGGCCGCGATTTACATTGACATCTGTGCAGAAACCTGCACAGATGTCTCTTAAATCGCAGCCGAAATCGGGACTGCCGGCGGGAGTGAAGCCGTGCGAGTTCAGCTGAACTCGCACGGCTTCACTCCCGCAGCCCAGTGTGAACCTGGGCAAAATGATAATCTTTTTTATAATTTTTTAAAAAATATATATATTTATTTTTCACACTGATGAGGCTCCCAATAATGTTTTATATACATTTGGGCGCTTATTCATTTATTCCTTCATTGTTTAATACCTACTTTGGGACTTTGGTGAAAGTGTTTCATTTTCTCAGTCCGTTGTGGGCATGTTTTGCCGTTTTCCCCTCAGTTAAGATGGCGGTTTCTGTTCAGGCCTTTCCTTGCATGTCAGAACGAGGTTGGGTATTTATAGCGGTGTGTCACTGTTTAGCCCATCCCCATTGAAAACATCAACCTATGACGAAACGCGTCTGGGACGTGCGCTCAGTGACGCCGCCGCGCTCTTTTTGAATGAGGAAGGGCTCCTCTATTGCCGGATGGCATTACTTTTAAATGTTTTTATGATTCTGCTTAATTGTAAGTATAATCTTTTATACCTTAATAAAATCCTCCAAACGGTATCACGCTATGGCCCGTTTTCTGTTCTTGTGATTCACGGATTATTCGAGCGAAGGGGCAGCTGGTTCCCTGTGGAGGAGTGGATCTGGATTCCCCTGGACCCTGTGGTACTATTGTGTGGTGAATTCCATCCATTGATATCCTATCTGCTTAAGGCTGTTCCCTCTTATCGTTCTGGTAAGAGGGTGTCTATGTGGTGGCGGTTTCACAGATGATCTAATCCCTCACTGCGGTGTTGTCTGTTCCAGCTGAATATCATTTATTGTTTCATTACTGTTGGGACATTTTTTAGGACTGTTTTTACTTTGATCAATCTACTCACCTGGTTCCGGTGTCACAGCTGGTGCATTGAGTTGGCGCAGTTTTTTCTATATGCATTTTTGTGTGTATGCACCGTTTACTGCTGCCTTCTGGTTTAGTATACCACACAGTGGGCCAGATCCACGTACCTCCGCGCATTTTTCCGTCCGGCGTAGCGTATCTCAGATACACTACGCCGCAACTTTCAGCGTATTTTCTGTACCCTGAAAGAATTTGCGCCGTAAGTTACGTCGGCGTAGTGTAACTGTGTCGGCGTAAGGGCGCGCAATTCAAATAGATAAGATGTGGGCATGTTTTATGGTAATTCCTATTGACCCCACGTAATTGACGTTTTTTTTTTTAACAGCGCATGCGCCGTCCGTGGGGGTATCCCAGTGCGCATGCTTTAAATTAACCCGCAGCATGCCAGTGCTTTCGATGTGAACGTAATTCTACGCAAAGCCCTATTCGCAAACGTTTTACGCAAACGACGTACACAACGGAAAATTCTACGCTGGACCGACGTCCATACTTAACATTGCGTACGCCTCATAGAGCAGGGGTAACGTTACGCCGAAAAAAGCCTTACGTAAACGGCGTAAAAAAAAGCGCCGGGCGGACGTACGTTTGTGGATTGGCGTATCTAGCTAATTTGCATACTCAACGCGGAAATCGACGGAAGCGCCACCTAGCGGCCAGCGTAAATATGCACCTAAGATCCGACGGCGTACTAAGACGTACGCCAGTCGGATCTAGCCCACATTCAGCCGTATCTTGTTTTGTGGATATAAAACAAAGATACGCCGGAGCATCTTAGAAATTATGCGATGTATCAATTGATACGGCGGCGTAAGTTCTTTGTGGATCTGGCCCACTGTTTTCATTAATCCATGATTTTAGGTTAGCGCGAATTTCTTGTTTCCAAAATGATAATCTAACTGGATGGCTTATATGATCATGAATAACAATCAGTGTAAAGACCATTATGCAATCACGAATTGCTTCTGGTTTTCTTTGCAATATTTATATCATCATCTATGTCAGCTCTGCAGTCTCCATTTATTCTGCATAATACATCAAATTGGAAGGTCATGTATATCGGTTAGGATAAAATACTTCATTTTTTTTCCAGGCAGATTTAGTCACATGGAAGTCGACTTAAATCACTAGTAAAAAGTCTCAAATTTAAAATCGACTCGATTTAAATCATAATTTTTAAAGAGAAGCCGTCACCTTTTCCCGCAGGGGCTCCTCCTCTGACCCGCCGCTGACTCACCGACAGTCCCATTCACTTCCGGACCGCCGCACGACTATATACGTCGGCACTTAGAAGCGGGATATCTCTGTTATGGCAGTAGCTAGCTGCCATAACCCAGATATCCTCGTCTTCAGGCAGCGGTCCGGTTTCCCATAATGGTGGTCTCTGCAGCGGATTCGCCGCAAGATCACCATTATTGGTGGCAGAAGAGGGCGCTCCCCTCCCGCGGCTTTCCGGAGCTGCTGGTAGCGGCGGAGGCGATCGGGTACTTCCTGTGGCTGGATATTGAGACGAGCGAGGGGAAGCTGGCCCCCACCCGTCTCCATACCATAGCAATCGGAAGCGATGTCAAAACGGATGGCCGACCCTATACTGACAGGAGTGGTCACGCCAGTCATTGGCAGTTCTCGCAGTCACACTGCGCATATCCAGCTCCTGCCCTTTGATGTTTGGTGCCTTGTTATCTCAGAGCTTACCATCTGTCCCACCGTGTAACAACCACAGTGCAGGCCAATTCCGTCCCTGCCAGGTCCCCCTCATGGTTCATCGGTGATCGGCTCATGCAAAGTGAGTATCAGCCTTCCATGCCTATTTTTTGTACTTGCATGGATGGTAAATTCCATGAAATAGGTTTATCAATGTTAAAATTGTACTAATGTTTAAATATGTCCACTTTATAGACGCATAGGATGCATTAAGGTGCAAAAACTTTTACCTTTACAACCCCCTTAACCACTTCCATACCAGGCACTTACGCACCTTCCCGCCCAAGCCAATTTTCAGCTTTCAGCACTGTCGCACTTTGAATGGCAATTGCGCGGTCGTGCGACGTGGCTCCCAAACAAAATCGGCGTCCTTTTTTCCCCCACAAATAGAGCTTTCTTTTGGTGGTATTTGATCACCTCTGCGATTTTTTTTTTTGGCGCAACAACTAAAAAAAGACTGAAAATTTTGAAAAACAATTACGTTTTTATTTTTTTCTGTAAATTTTTTTGTAAATAAGTACGTTTTCTCTTTCAATTACGGGCACTGAGATGGCGGCACTGACGGGCACAGATGAGGTGGCACTGATTGGCGGCGCTGGTATGCGGCACACATAGGTGGCACTGATGGGCACACATAGGCGGCACTGATGGGCACTCATGGGCTCTCCTCTACTCGCGTCTGTCAGCCGCGAGTGAGGAAGAGCCATCAACGGCTCTTCCTGTTTACATCGTGATCAGCCGTGGTTGGACACGGCTGATCACGTGGTAAAGAGTCTCCGCCGGAGGCTCTTTACAGGGATCGGAGATGCAGGGTGTCAGACTGACACCCCGCATCACCGATCGCCGCGCTGCACGCCCCCACGGGCGCGCGGCATGAAATCCTGCAGGACGTCCATGGACGTCCTGTCAGGATTTCAGAACCACTTCCCGGACGTAAATCGGCCATAGGCCGGGCGGGAAGTGGTTAAGGATTTAGAGAAGATCTGTAAAGAAGAGTGGAGCAAAATCCCTCCCGAGATGTACAAACCTGATCACCAACTACAGGAAACGTCTGACCTCTGTGATTGCCAACAAGTGTTTCTCTATCAAGTACCAAGTCATGTTTTGCTTGGGGATCAAATACTTATTTACTCACTGACCTGCAACTCCATGTATAGTATTTGATAGACCCTTCATTTCTTTGCAGGTGGGCAAACTTACAAAATCTGTAGAGGATTTAATTATTTGTTCCCATGGTATGTGCCACTTTGTTTTGGTCTATATATATAAAAAATTATGAATTTTTGGTTGTAACATGACGAAAATGTGGAACATGTCAAGGGGTACGAATACTTTTTCAAGGCACTGTACAGAGTGATAGACAGAGAATATAATAATATGTATTAGTTATTCTTGAGGATAGAGAACCTTTGCATATGAAGAGCAAGTCCATGGAGTGCACTATGAAGACAAAGATGCAGCAATGCACAGCAACACTGTCCTGTGTGTCTGATTATCAGTGTGTACACAAAATGAACAGACTGCCTTAGTGCAATGTATGACACAACACACAACAATGCGCCTCGCAGGATCCGACGTGTAAATCCAGTCTGACAATTCGGATTGATCGGCTCAATCAATACCGTGTCTGAGTGCTGCGTCCTCTGCATGGTCCCCCTCCATCTCCTATGACATCACCGGGTCTATTCACACAGCACATCCGATACTCGTCCCTTCATCTGCTGCCGAGTGTGACACTGCATGGTGTACAGGGGGGGGGGGGGGATATCTCCCCCCATATCGGGGCAGAGAGATCACCGACCATCCGAATATTCATCTCATCATAAGACCAGAGAGAGAACACTGGATAGTGTACACACCGACTAACACTGTACAACACACACACACACACACACACAATACTAACACACACACACACACAGACTAACACTGTACAACACACACACACACACACAATACTAACACACACACACACACACAGACTAACACTGTACAACACACACACACACACACAATACTAACACACACACACACACACACACCGACTAACACTGTACAACACACACACACACACACACACACACCAACTAACACTGTACAATACACACACCAATACTAATACCATACAACACACACACACACACCAACTAACACTGTACAATATACACACCAATACTAATACCATACAACACACACACCAACTAACACTGTACAACACACACACCAATACTAATACCATACAACACACACACACACACACACACACACACCCCAATACCATACAACACACACACACACACACACCAATACTAATACCATACAACACACACTACAATACTAACACCATACAACACACACTACAATACTAACACCATACAACACACACTACAATACTAACACCATACAACAACACACACACACACCAACTAACACACCAACACCGTACAATACACACACACACACACACTAATACTAACACTATGCAACACACACACAAACACCATACAATACACACACACCAATACTAATACCATACAACACACACACACACACACACACTGACTAACACTGTACAACACACACACCAATACTAATACCATACAACACACACACACACACCCCAATACTAATACCATACAACACACACTACAATACTAACACCATACAACAACACACACACCAACTAACACACCAACACCGTACAATACACACACACCCCAATACCATACAACACACACACACACACCCCAATACTAATACCATACAACACCATACAACAACACACACACCAACTAACACACCAACACCGTACAATACACACACACACACACACACACACACACCCCAATACCATACAACACACACCAATACTAATACCATACAACACACACACCAACACCGTACAATACACACACACACACACACACACACACACACACAATACTAACACTATGCAACACACACACACACACACACCAACACCATACAATACACACACACCAATACTAATACCATACAACACACACACCACAATACCATACAACACACACACACACACACACACACACCCCAATACAAACACCATACAATAGGGCTCAAAATTTCAAGTCCTGAGCTACTAGCCAGGCCTCAAGAGTTACTCGCCACCAGTTGCCCCACCTAATTCATACACTGCCCTGCGCCTAATTGCACCCGTAAACACGCCCTCGTAGATTATCTCATGGAATGACAATGTTTTATGCAGAATCAAGTTACAAAATTAAATATTACCAACAACAACTTTAACAAAATGGGACAGGGCACTGAGGGGCAGACCAGAGGGACAGGGCACTGGGGGCAGACCAGAGGGACAGGGCACTGTTGGGTCCCATGGCTTATTGAGAATTGTAAGGAGAGCACCTGTGTACGGCTCTGCCTGTGCGCGGCTCACCAGGCTACTTTTCCCGAGCATGCACCTTTCCTCTTCGGCCGCAAATCTCATCGGGACTCTAAGGCCTCGTACACACGACAGAGATTCTCGGCAGAATTCACCGAGAAACTCGGTCAAAACCCGGATTCTGCCGAGAATCTCTGTCGTCTGTACAGTTTTGGCTCGATGGAGCCGCCGAGGAACTCGACGAGAAAATAGAGAACATGTTCTCTATTTTCTCGTTGTCCTCGTTCTTCTATGGGAGAAGCCGGCCCGCCGAGCTCCTCGGCGGCTTCATCCCAAAACTCGACGAGGAACTCGACGTGCCAAGCACGTCGAGTTCCTCTGTCGTGTGTACGGGGCCTAAGTGTAGGCACAGATTGGAGGGAGATTGGTCATGCAGCCCTGTCATCACTCGCCCCCAGCTTAAATCCACTCACCAAATGCTAGTAGGCGAGTGGAAATTTTGAGGGCTGCCGCCTGCCATACAAACACACACCAATAAACACCATACAACACACACCAATACAAACACCATACAATACACACACCAATACAAACACACACAACAATACTAATACCATACAACACACACACACACACCCCAATACTAATACCATACAACACACACTAAAATACTAACACCATACAATACACACTACAATACTAATACTGTACAACACACACTGCAACACTAATACAATATAACACACTGCAATACTAATACCATACAATACACACGGAAACAATATAACATGTAAGGGTTCTTTCACAAGTGTATCACAATGACGTGTTTAGGCGTTCAGGAGATTTTTTTTTATTATTGATCTGAATGCAGCATATAACTTTCAAGAGGCCCACATAAATATCTGTACACTAGACCTGCATTTAGAGCATGTTCATGTGTGACTACAATACACACGGCAACATTATAACAAGCCTCATGGTGGCCAAACACATAATGATCTTCACAGAATCAGATAACGTGACAGATCTATGATCTATGAAGACACTGGAGTTTCATTCACATTTATGAAGGTGCCACAGAGAGCTTAAAAGGGGGCGGCGAGAAAAACAGCTGGTTGAGCAACAGTTTTACCACCCCACCTAAACAAAAGCCCCTTAGGGTTGTACATGTCGCAGCAAAAATGTTGCATTTGGTGGGCAGTACTCCTTTCACACACACAACCCATTACAGTTTTAGGCCCCTTTCACACTACCGCTACTTCAAAGTCATGCGATTTTGACACGAATTCAGGCAATGCCTGTGTAATCTTCAAGTCTGTGGTAGAGGTCGACCGATATGGCTTTTTCTCTGGCCGATGCCGATATTTAGAAATCTGGGCGGCCGATGGCCGATATATGATGCAGATTTTTGCAGCCGATATTTTAGGCCGATTTTTTTTATTGTTTTGGTGGCACTGGCTCGTGGCACTGAAAGATGGTACTAGCAGATGGCACTGATTGGCAGGTGGCACTTATTGGCACTGGCAGGTGGCACTGATTGGCAGATGGCACTAACAGGTGACACTGGAAAGTGGCACTGACTGGCAGGTGGCACTAATTGGCACTGGCAGGTGGCACTGGGTGGCAATAGTTAGCACTGGTTGGCATTGGCAGGTGGCACTGATGGCTTTAGTTGGCACTGGTAGGTGGCACTGGCCCGGTGGCACTGGATGGAAGGTGGCACTAATTGGCACTGGATGGTGGCACTGGTATTGGCACTGGCAGGTGGCACTGGATGGCAAGTGGCACTAATTGGCACTGTCAGGTGGCACTGGTGCAAAAAAAATAAAAAATTAGGTCACCCCCCTCAGTACAGACCCCCTCTCCCTCCAGTATAGACACCCTCCCCCCCCCTGCTACAGACACCAGAGAGCGGTGTGTGTCCCACGAGCGTGGGCCCCTCCTCCGTGGGTGTAAACAGAGAGGAGGGCCGCCGCGCTGGGTGTACCAAGATGGCCGCTGCTCCGGAGCTAGGCCGAAACCGCAGTCTTTCCTGATGCTGTGAACGCGGCGGCAATCAGGATCAGCATCAGGAAAGGCCACAGCTTCGGCCTAGCTCCATAGCCGTGGCACCGCTAGCAGCCATGTAAAATATGGGCCTAATTTGGATAAAAAAATCGGCCGATGCAGATTTCTCAAAAACGGCCAAATATCGACGGATATATCGGCCTGCAGATATATCGGTCGACCTCTAGTCTGTGGATCTCAACTCGCATCAAAGTCGGAAACCAAAGTAGTGCAGGGACTACTTTGAAGTCGCACAGATATGAATGGTACTCATTGGAAATCATGGGGTAAAACTTGTCATGTGACTGTGAAGTCCCAAGTCGCACATGTGTGAAAGGGGCCTAATGCCGCGTACACACGACCATTTTTCATGATGAGAAAAATGCAATTTTTTTAAATTGGTCATTAAAAACGGTCGTGTGTGAGCTCCAGAGCATTTTTCTCGACATTAAAAATTTAGAACATGCTCTAGTTTTTTCTCGTAGTTTTTCACGTTGTGAAAAACGCTCGTGTGTACACTTTAACGACAGGGGGAAAAAAACGTGCATGCTCAGAAGCAAGTTATGAGATGGGAAATTAGCATAATCAGCCCAAAGGGTGGCGCCATTCGAATGGAACTTCCCCTTTATAGTGCCGTTGTATGTACCGCGCTTTGCTCGAGCATTTTTTATCACGATCGTGTGTATGCAAGGCAGGCCTGAGAGGAATCACGTCGAGAAAAACTTTGTTATTTTTCCCCCCATGACATGAAAAATGATTGTGTGTACGCCGCATAACACTTACTAAATTATTATTAAATATGTTATAGAGGTCGACCGATATGGGTTTTTCTCTGGCCGATGCCGATATTTAGAAATCTGGGCGGCTGATGGCCGATATATGATGCCGATTTTTTATTTATTTTTGGTGGCACTGGCTCGTGGCACTGGATGGCACTAGCAGAAGGCACTGATTAGCACTGGCAGGTTGCACTGGATGGCACTGAAAGATGGTACTAGCAGATGGCACTGATTAGCAGGTGGCACTTATTGGCACTGGCAGGTGGCACTAATTGACACTGGCAGGTGGCACTAATTGACACTGGCAGGTGGCACTAATTGACACTGGCAGGTGGCACTAATTGACACTGGCAGGTGGCACTGGCAGGTGGCACAGGTTGGCACTGACTGGCAGGTGGCACTAATTGGCACTGGTAGGTGGCACTGGGTGGCAATAGTTAGCACTGGTTGGCATTGGCAGGTGGCACTGATGGCTTTAGTTGACACTGGATCGCACTGGCAGATGGCACTGGTTGGAAGGTGGCACTGATTGGCACTGGATGGTGGCACTGATTGGCACTGGATGGTGGCACTGGTATTGCCACTGGCAGATGGCACTGGATGGCAAGTGGCACTAACACAAAAAAAAATGGTGTCCCCCCCCCTCAGTACAGACCTCCTCTCCCTCCAGTATAGACACCCACCCTCCCTGCTACAGACACCAGAGAGCGCTGTGTGTCCCACGAGCGTGGGCCCCTCCTCCTCTGTGGGCGTAAACAGAGAGGCCGCCACACTGGATGTACAAGGATGGCCACGGCTCCGGAGCTAGGCTGAAGCCGCTGTCCTTCCTGATGCTGTGACCGCGGCGGCAATCCGCAGATTGCCACCGCGGTCACAGCATCAGGAAAGACAGAGGAGGAAAGAGGGAGTAGAGGGAGGAGGGGAAGGAAGGGGACGAGGACGATGAGGAGGAGGGAGGAGGGAGGAGGGAGGAGGGAGGAGGGAGGAAGGAAGGAAGGAAGGAAGGAAGGAAGGAAGGAAAGAAAGAAAGAAAGAAAGAAAGAAAGAAAGAAAGAAAGAAAGAGAGGAGAGGGAAGGAGGAGAGGGAAGGAAGGAGGAGGGAAGAGGAGGGAGGAGGGAGAAAGAGGGAAGAGAGGGGGAGGAGGAAGGGAGGAAGAGGAAGAGGAAGGGAGGAAGAGGAAGAGGAAGGGAGGAAGAGGAAGAGGAAGAGGAAGGGAGGAAGAGGAGAGTGAGGAGAGTGAGGGGGGAGAGGGGGGAAGGGGAAGTAGGAGGAGAGGAGGAGGAGGGAGGAGGAGACATTGTGCGATGGTTTTCCACCAAAAATGCTAATTTTAATGAAAACGTCCTGATCACAGCACAAGAGACGGATGGATGGGATTGGATGGTGTTCGGTGCTTTGAACAATACTTTCTATCTTCTGATTGGACAGGAAATAATACACACAGTGTACCATCTAAGGACACACAGGATGATCTCATACAGTATATATAAAGAGAGAGAGAGGACCCCATACACCCGCCTCTATACAATGATATTATTATATAGGGGATACAATGATATTATTATATAGGGTGTACAATATTATGTGTACAATGATGAGGGGTCGCTCAGGCTCAGTCATGCCCCCCTCGGCCTCCTATCCCCGCCAATACTCCGATTAGTAGACTGGGCCCGATCCTCACCTCGATAATCGGCCCGGTTCCGGGGCTGGCACTGACCTGCTGGGCGGGGTCTTGTCCTCGCTCCCCCCGCCTCTTTCTCTCCTGGTATCGGCCGATAGAATCGCCGCACAGGGGAAGACACGACCACCGGCACCCTCCGATCACATTGTCATTCTGATATCTCGATTTTCTAAGACGTATAATCGCGGGTCTAAGCCCCGCCCCCGCGGCCTTTACCGATTGGACATATCGATTGGTAATCGTGTCCTGACAGACGAGCACGGCAGCCAATGGCTGCGACGCTCCAGGGCGGGAACCGCCCACCGGCGCATGGAGAGCTAGAAGTCTGGCCAATCCAGAGCGCAGCCGGGCCAGGAGACGGCCACGCCCCACTCTAGCCGAGCATAATCACCAGGCAATGGACACAGAGATGGGCAGGAGGGCGTAACAATATCGAGTGACACTTAGTCCCAAACCAATCAGCGTTGGAGTTCTGTAACTCCCTCCTTGCTATAATGCTGATTGATGTTCTATATGACCAATGACTACAGGGGAGAGGCGTGACATGAGGACACGGTACATGGACTGTTGTCTATCTGGTCCAGCAGGATACAGGCAACCGGTAATGAGATGACAGTGATTGCTAGACTGACACAGCGACACTCACCTTGTGTGGTCAGCCTAGGAACTGCATCACCAGAGCCTGCAGCTGCTGCAGAACCTCACAGGACAGGGATAGGCAACCTTAGAGAGATGATGAAGTCAAAGATCACCGGGGCACAGTGTCCTGTTTGGACAGAACGTGATGGCAGAAAGGAATGTTCCATGTGTGTGTTTCCTGCACCGCGTTCAAAACGCGTTCCCTTTGTGATCTACTGCAGGTGATGACACATGCCTGACGAGGGGTCCTGCGTGGCTCAGAAACGTTGCACTACGCCGTATTGTCATGTGATCTTCCTTGAATAAAAAACCTTTGGACAAAATTGATACTCCTTGGTGTGCTGGCGAATATCGACTTATCACATGGGTTTCAGTATCCAGCTGGCGGTCGCTACAGCACCCAGTACCTTAAGAGCTCATTCCAGGAAAGTGTGCAATGGGATTATGTACTGTGCACTCAGAATGCAGGGATCAGGAGTGAGTTACACTCAGAATGTAGGGATCAGGAGTGCGTTACACTCAGAATGCAGGGATCAGGAGTGCGTTACACTCAGAATGCAGGGATCAGGAGTGCGTTACACTCAGAATGCAGGGATCAGGAGTGAGTTACACTCAGAATGCAGGGATCAGGAGTGAGTTACACTCAGAATGCAGGGACCAGGAGTGTGTTACACTCAGAATGCAGGGATCAGGAGTGTGTTACACTCAGAATGCAGGGATCAGGAGTGAGTTACACTCAGAATGCAGGGATCAGGAGTGTCTTACACTCAGAATGCAGGGATCAGGAGTGTGTTACACTCAGAATGTAGGGATCAGGAGTGCGTTACACTCAGAATGCAGGGATCAGGAGTGTGTTACACTCAGAATGCAGGGATCAGGAGTGCGTTACACTCAGAATGCAGGGATCAGGAGTGAGTTACACTCAGAATGCAGGGATCAGGAGTGAGTTACACTCAGAATGCAGGGATCAGGAGTGCGTTACACTCAGAATGCAGGGATCAGGAGTGTGTTACACTCAGAATGCAGGGATCAGGAGTGTGTTACACTCAGAATGCAGGGATCAGGAGTGTGTTACACTCAGAATGCAGGGATCAGGAGTGTCTTACACTCAGAATGCAGGGATCAGGGGTGAGTTACACTCAGAATGCAGGGATCAGGAGTGCGTTACACTCAGAATGCAGGGATCAGGAGTGCGTTACACTCAGAATGCAGGGATCAGGAGTGTGTTACACTCAGAATGTAGGGATCAGGAGTGCGTTACACTCAGAATGCAGGGATCAGGAGTGAGTTACACTCAGAATGCAGGGATCAGGAGTGCGTTACACTCAGAATGCAGGGATCAGGAGTGTGTTACACTCAGAATGCAGGGATCAGGGGTGCGTTACACTCAGAATGCAGGGATCAGGAGTGTGTTACACTCAGAATGCAGGGATCAGGAGTGCGTTACACTCAGAATGCAGGGATCAGGAGTGCGTTACACTCAGAATGCAGGGATCAGGAGTGCGTTACACTCAGAATGCAGGGATCAGGAGTGAGTTACACTCAGAATGCAGGGATCAGGAGTGCGTTACACTCAGAATGCAGGGATCAGGAGTGTGTTACACTCAGAATGCAGGGATCAGGGGTGCGTTACACTCAGAATGCAGGGATCAGGAGTGCGTTACACTCAGAATGCAGGGATCAGGAGTGCGTTACACTCAGAATGCAGGGATCAGGAGTGCGTTACACTCAGAATGCAGGGATCAGGAGTGCGTTACACTCAGAATGCAGGGATCAGGAGTGCGTTACACTCAGAATGCAGGGATCAGGAGTGAGTTACACTCAGAATGCAGGGATCAGGAGTGCGTTACACTCAGAATGCAGGGATCAGGAGTGAGTTACACTCAGAATGCAGGGATCAGGAGTGAGTTACACTCAGAATGCAGGGATAAGGAGTGTGTTACACTCAGAATGCAGGGATCAGGAGTGCGTTACACTCAGAATGCAGGGATCAGGAGTGCGTTACACTCAGAATGCAGGGATCAGGAGTGAGTTACACTCAGAATGCAGGGATCAGGAGTGAGTTACACTCAGAATGCAGGGATCAGGAGTGCGTTACACTCAGAATGCAGGGATCAGGAGTGAGTTACACTCAGAATGCAGGGATCAGGAGTGAGTTACACTCAGAATGCAGGGATCAGGAGTGAGTTACACTCAGAATGCAGGGATCAGGAGTGCGTTACACTCAGAATGCAGGGATCAGGAGTGCGTTACACTCAGAATGCAGGGATCAGGAGTGTGTTACACTCAGACTGTAGGGATCAGGAGTGCGTTACACTCAGACTGCAGGGATCAGGAGTGAGTTACACTCAGAATGCAGGGATCAGGAGTGAGTTACACTCAGAATGCAGGGATCAGGAGTGCGTTACACTCAGAATGCAGGGATCAGGAGTGCGTTACACTCAGAATGCAGGGATCAGGAGTGAGTTACACTCAGAATGCAGGGATCAGGAGTGCGTTACACTCAGAATGCAGGGATCAGGAGTGCGTTACACTCAGAATGCAGGGATCAGGAGTGAGTTACACTCAGAATGCAGGGATCAGGAGTGAGTTACACTCAGAATGCAGGGATCAGGAGTGAGTTACACTCAGAATGCAGGGATCAGGAGTGCGTTACACTCAGAATGCAGGGATCAGGAGTGCGTTACACTCAGAATTCAGGGATCAGGAGTGTGTTACACTCAGACTGTAGGGATCAGGAGTGCGTTACACTCAGACTGCAGGGATCAGGAGTGAGTTACACTCAGAATGCAGGGATCAGGAGTGAGTTACACTCAGAATGCAGGGACCAGGAGTGCGTTACACTCAGAATGCAGGGATCAGGAGTGCGTTACACTCAGAATGCAGGGATCAGGAGTACGTTACACTCAGAATGCAGGGATCAGGGGTGCTTTGCGCTCAGAATGCAGGGATCAGGAGTGAGTTACACTCAGAATGCAGGGATCAGGAGTGCGTTACACTCAGAATGCAGGGATCAGGAGTGCGTTACACTCAGAATGCAGGGATCAGGAGTGCGTTACACTCAGAATGCAGGGATCAGGAGTGTGTTACACTCAGAATGCAGGGATCAGGAGTGCGTTACACTCAGAATGCAGGGATCAGGAGTGAGTTACACTCAGAATGCAGGGATCAGGAGTGCGTTACACTCAGAATGCAGGGATCAGGAGTGAGTTACACTCACAATGCAGGGATCAGGAGTGAGTTACACTCAGAATGTAGGGATCAGGAGTGCGTTACACTCAGAATGCAGGGATCAGGAGTGCGTTACACTCAGAATGCAGGGATCAGGAGTGCGTTACACTCAGAATGCAGGGATCAGGAGTGTGTTACACTCAGAATGTAGGGATCAGGAGTGCGTTACACTCAGAATGCAGGGATCAGGAGTGTGTTACACTCAGAATGCAGGGATCAGGAGTGCGTTACACTCAGAATGCAGGGATCAGGAGTGAGTTACACTCAGAATGCAGGGATCAGGAGTGAGTTACACTCAGAATGCAGGGATCAGGAGTGCGTTACACTCAGAATGCAGGGATCAGGAGTGTGTTACACTCAGAATGCAGGGATCAGGAGTGTGTTACACTCAGAATGCAGGGATCAGGAGTGTGTTACACTCAGAATGCAGGGATCAGGAGTGTCTTACACTCAGAATGCAGGGATCAGGGGTGAGTTACACTCAGAATGCAGGGATCAGGAGTGCGTTACACTCAGAATGCAGGGATCAGGAGTGCGTTACACTCAGAATGCAGGGATCAGGAGTGTGTTACACTCAGAATGTAGGGATCAGGAGTGCGTTACACTCAGAATGCAGGGATCAGGAGTGAGTTACACTCAGAATGCAGGGATCAGGAGTGCGTTACACTCAGAATGCAGGGATCAGGAGTGTGTTACACTCAGAATGCAGGGATCAGGGGTGCGTTACACTCAGAATGCAGGGATCAGGAGTGTGTTACACTCAGAATGCAGGGATCAGGAGTGCGTTACACTCAGAATGCATGGATCAGGAGTGCGTTACACTCAGAATGCAGGGATCAGGAGTGCGTTACACTCAGAATGCAGGGATCAGGAGTGAGTTACACTCAGAATGCAGGGATCAGGAGTGCGTTACACTCAGAATGCAGGGATCAGGAGTGTGTTACACTCAGAATGCAGGGATCAGGGGTGCGTTACACTCAGAATGCAGGGATCAGGAGTGCGTTACACTCAGAATGCAGGGATCAGGAGTGCGTTACTCTCAGAATGCAGGGATCAGGAGTGCGTTACTCTCAGAATGCAGGGATCAGGAGTGCGTTACTCTCAGAATGCAGGGATCAGGAGTGCGTTACACTCAGAATGCAGGGATCAGGAGTGAGTTACACTCAGAATGCAGGGATCAGGAGTGCGTTACACTCAGAATGCAGGGATCAGGAGTGAGTTACACTCACAATGCAGGGATCAGGAGTGAGTTACACTCAGAATGCAGGGATAAGGAGTGTGTTACACTCAGAATGCAGGGATCAGGAGTGCGTTACACTCAGAATGCAGGGATCAGGAGTGCGTTACACTCAGAATGCAGGGATCAGGAGTGAGTTACACTCAGAATGCAGGGATCAGGAGTGCGTTACACTCAGAATGCAGGGATCAGGAGTGCGTTACACTCAGAATGCAGGGATCAGGAGTGAGTTACACTCAGAATGCAGGGATCAGGAGTGAGTTACACTCAGAATGCAGGGATCAGGAGTGAGTTACACTCAGAATGCAGGGATCAGGAGTGCGTTACACTCAGAATGCAGGGATCAGGAGTGCGTTACACTCAGAATGCAGGGATCAGGAGTGTGTTACACTCAGACTGTAGGGATCAGGAGTGCGTTACACTCAGACTGCAGGGATCAGGAGTGAGTTACACTCAGAATGCAGGGATCAGGAGTGAGTTACACTCAGAATGCAGGGATCAGGAGTGCGTTACACTCAGAATGCAGGGTTCAGGAGTGAGTTACACTCACAATGCAGGGATCAGGAGTGAGTTACACTCAGAATGCAGGGATCAGGAGTGCGTTACACTCAGAATGCAGGGATCAGGAGTGCGTTACACTCAGAATGCAGGGATCAGGAGTGAGTTACACTCAGAATGCAGGGATCAGGAGTGCGTTACACTCAGAATGCAGGGATCAGGAGTGCGTTACACTCAGAATGCAGGGATCAGGAGTGAGTTACACTCAGAATGCAGGGATCAGGAGTGAGTTACACTCAGAATGCAGGGATCAGGAGTGAGTTACACTCAGAATGCAGGGATCAGGAGTGCGTTACACTCAGAATGCAGGGATCAGGAGTGCGTTACACTCAGAATTCAGGGATCAGGAGTGTGTTACACTCAGACTGTAGGGATCAGGAGTGCGTTACACTCAGACTGCAGGGATCAGGAGTGAGTTACACTCAGAATGCAGGGATCAGGAGTGAGTTACACTCAGAATGCAGGGACCAGGAGTGCGTTACACTCAGAATGCAGGGATCAGGAGTGCGTTACACTCAGAATGCAGGGATCAGGAGTACGTTACACTCAGAATGCAGGGATCAGGGGTGCTTTGCGCTCAGAATGCAGGGATCAGGAGTGAGTTACACTCAGAATGCAGGGATCAGGAGTGCGTTACACTCAGAATGCAGGGATCAGGAGTGCGTTACACTCAGAATGCAGGGATCAGGAGTGCGTTACACTCAGAATGCAGGGATCAGGAGTGTGTTACACTCAGAATGCAGGGATCAGGAGTGCGTTACACTCAGAATGCAGGGATCAGGAGTGAGTTACACTCAGAATGTAGGGATCAGGAGTGTGTTACACTCAGAATGCAGGGATCAGGAGTGTGTTACACTCACAATGCAGGGATCAGGAGTGAGTTACACTCAGAATGCAGGGATCAGGAGTGCGTTACACTCAGAATGCAGGGATCAGGAGTGTGTTACACTCAGAATGCAGGGATCAGGGGTGCGTTACACTCAGAATGCCGGGATCAGGAGTGTGTTACACTCAGAATGCAGGGATCAGGAGTGCGTTACACTCAGAATGCATGGATCAGGAGTGCGTTACACTCAGAATGTAGGGATCAGGAGTGCGTTACACTCAGAATGCAGGGATCAGGAGTGCGTTACACTCAGAATGCAGGGATCAGGAGTGAGTTACACTCAGAATGCAGGGATCAGGAGTGCGTTACACTCAGAATGCAGGGATCAGGAGTGTGTTACACTCAGAATGCAGGGATCAGGGGTGCGTTACACTCAGAATGCAGGGATCAGGAGTGTGTTACACTCAGAATGCAGGGATCAGGAGTGCGTTACACTCAGAATGCATGGATCAGGAGTGCGTTACACTCAGAATGCAGGGATCAGGAGTGCGTTACACTCAGAATGCAGGGATCAGGAGTGCGTTACACTCAGAATGCAGGGATCAGGAGTGAGTTACACTCAGAATGCAGGGATCAGGAGTGCGTTACACTCAGAATGCAGGGATCAGGAGTGAGTTACACTCACAATGCAGGGATCAGGAGTGAGTTACACTCAGAATGCAGGGATAAGGAGTGTGTTACACTCAGAATGCAGGGATCAGGAGTGCGTTACACTCAGAATGCAGGGATCAGGAGTGCGTTACACTCAGAATGCAGGGATCAGGAGTGAGTTACACTCAGAATGCAGGGATCAGGAGTGCGTTACACTCAGAATGCAGGGATCAGGAGTGCGTTACACTCAGAATGCAGGGATCAGGAGTGAGTTACACTCAGAATGCAGGGATCAGGAGTGTGTTACACTCAGAATGCAGGGATCAGGAGTGAGTTACACTCAGAATGCAGGGATCAGGAGTGCGTTACACTCAGAATGCAGGGATCAGGAGTGTGTTACACTCAGAATGCAGGGATCAGGAGTGCGTTACACTCAGAATGCAGGGATCAGGAGTGTGTTACACTCAGAATGCAGGGATCAGGGGTGCGTTACACTCAGAATGCAGGGATCAGGAGTGTGTTACACTCAGAATGCAGGGATCAGGAGTGAGTTACACTCAGAATGCAGGGATCAGGAGTGAGTTACACTCAGAATGCAGGGATCAGGAGTGCGTTACACTCAGAATGCAGGGATCAGGAGTGCGTTACACTCAGAATGCAGGGATCAGGAGTGTGTTACACTCAGACTGTAGGGATCAGGAGTGCGTTACACTCAGACTGCAGGGATCAGGAGTGAGTTACACTCAGAATGCAGGGATCAGGAGTGCGTTACACTCAGACTGCAGGGATCAGGAGTGAGTTACACTCAGAATGCAGGGATCAGGAGTGAGTTACACTCAGAATGCAGGGATCAGGAGTGTGTTACACTCAGAATGCAGGGATCAGGAGTGAGTTACACTCAGAATGCAGGGATCAGGAGTGCGTTACACTCAGAATGCAGGGATCAGGAGTGTGTTACACTCAGAATGCAGGGATCAGGAGTGAGTTACACTCAGAATGCAGGGACCAGGAGTGCGTTACACTCAGAATGCAGGGATCAGGAGTGAGTTACACTCAGAATGCAGGGATCAGGAGTGCGTTACACTCAGAATGCAGGGATCAGGAGTGCGTTATGCTCAGAATGCAGGGATCAGGAGTGAGTTACACTCAGAATGCAGGGATCAGGAGTGAGTTACACTCAGAATGCAGGGATCAGGAGTGAGTTACACTCAGAATGCAGGGATCAGGAGTGAGTTACACTCAGAATGCAGGGATCAGGAGTGAGTTACACTCAGAATGCAGGGATCAGGAGTGCGTTACACTCAGAATGTAGGGATCAGGAGTGAGTTACACTCAGAATGCAGGGATCAGGAGTGTCTTACACTCAGAATGCAGGGATCAGGAGTGCGTTACACTCAGACTGCAGGGATCAGGAGTGAGTTACACTCAGAATGCAGGGATCAGGAGTGAGTTACACTCAGAATGCAGGGATCAGGAGTGCGTTACACTCAGAATGCAGGGATCAGGAGTGAGTTACACTCAGAATGCAGGGATCAGGAGTGAGTTACACTCAGAATGCAGGGATCAGGAGTGAGTTACACTCAGAATGCAGGGATCAGGAGTGCGTTACACTCAGACTGCAGGGATCAGGAGTGAGTTACACTCAGAATGCAGGGATCAGGAGTGAGTTACACTCAGAATGCAGGGATCAGGAGTGTGTTACACTCAGAATGCAGGGATCAGGAGTGAGTTACACTCAGAATGCAGGGATCAGGAGTGCGTTACACTCAGAATGCAGGGATCAGGAGGGCGTTACACTCAGAATGCAGGGATCAGGAGTGAGTTACACTCAGAATGCAGGGATCAGGAGTGCGTTACACTCAGAATGCAGGGATCAGGAGTGAGTTACACTCAGAATGCAGGGATCAGGAGTGTGTTACACTCAGAATGCAGGGATCAGGAGTGCGTTACACTCAGAATGTAGGGATCAGGAGTGCGTTACACTCAGAATGCAGGGATCAGGAGTGAGTTACACTCAGAATGCAGGGATCAGGAGTGAGTTACACTCAGAATGCAGGGATCAGGAGTGAGTTACACTCAGAATGCAGGGATCAGGAGTGAGTTACACTCAGAATGCAGGGATCAGGAGTGCGTTACACTCAGAATGTAGGGATCAGGAGTGAGTTACACTCAGAATGCAGGGATCAGGAGTGTGTTACACTCAGAATGCAGGGATCAGGAGTGCGTTACACTCAGAATGCAGGGATCAGGAGTGCGTTACACTCAGAATGCAGGGATCAGGAGTGCGTTACACTCAGAATGTAGGGATCAGGAGTGCGTTACACTCAGAATGCAGGGATCAGGAGTGAGTTACACTCAGAATGCAGGGATCAGGAGTGAGTTACACTCAGAATGCAGGGATCAGGAGTGAGTTACACTCAGAATGCAGGGATCAGGAGTGAGTTACACTCAGAATGCAGGGATCAGGAGTGCGTTACACTCAGAATGTAGGGATCAGGAGTGAGTTACACTCAGAATGCAGGGATCAGGAGTGTGTTACACTCAGAATGCAGGGATCAGGAGTGCGTTACACTCAGAATGCAGGGATCAGGAGTGCGTTACACTCAGACTGCAGGGATCAGGAGTGAGTTACACTCAGAATGCAGGGATCAGGAGTGAGTTACACTCAGAATGCAGGGATCAGGAGTGAGTTACACTCAGAATGCAGGGATCAGGAGTGCGTTACACTCAGAATGCAGGGATCAGGAGTGAGTTACACTCAGAATGCAGGGATCAGGAGTGAGTTACACTCAGAATGCAGGGATCAGGAGTGTGTTACACTCAGAATGCAGGGATCAGGAGTGAGTTACACTCAGAATGCAGGGATCAGGAGTGAGTTACACTCAGAATGCAGGGATCAGGAGTGAGTTACACTCAGAATGCAGGGATCAGGAGTGCGTTACACTCAGAATGCAGGGATCAGGAGTGAGTTACACTCAGAATGCAGGGATCAGGAGTGAGTTACACTCAGAATGCAGGGATCAGGAGTGAGTTACACTCAGAATGCAGGGATCAGGAGTGTGTTACACTCAGAATGCAGGGATCAGGAGTGAGTTACACTCAGAATGCAGGGATCAGGAGTGAGTTACACTCAGAATGCAGGGATCAGGAGTGCGTTACACTCAGAATGCAGGGATCAGGAGTGTGTTACACTCAGAATGCAGGGATCAGGGGTGCGTTGCACTCAGAATGCAGGGATCCGGAGTGAGTTACTCTCAGAATGCAGGGATCAGGAGTGCGTTACACTCAGAATGTAGGGATCAGGGGTGTGTTACACTCAGAATGCAGGGATCAGGAGTGTCTTACACTCAGAATGCAGGGATCAGGAGTGTCTTACACTCAGAATGCAGGGATCAGGAGTGTCTTACACTCAGAATGCAGGGATCAGGAGTGTGTTACACTCAGAATGCAGGGATCAGGAGTGTCTTGCACTCAGAATGCAGGTATCAGGAGTGTCTTACACTCAGAATGCAGGGATCAGGAGTGTCTTACACTCAGAATGTAGGGATCAGGAGTGCTTTACACTCAGAATGCAGGGATCAGCAGTGCTTTACACTCATAATGCAGGGATCAGGAGTGTGTTACACTCAGAATGCAGGGATCAGGAGTGCGTTACACTCAGAATGCAGGGATCAGGGGTGTGTTGTGCTCAGAATGCAGGGATCAGGAGTGTGTTACACTCAGAATGCAGGGATCAGGGGTGTGTTATGCTCAGAATGTAGGGATCAGGGGTGTGTTGTGCTCAGAATGCAGGGATCAGGAGTGCATTACACTCAGAATGCAGGGATCAGGGGTGCGTTGTGCTCACAATGCAGGGATCAGGGGAATGTTACGCTCAGAATACAGGGATCAGGGGTGCGTTGTGCTCACAATGCAGGGATCAGGGGTGAGCGTTATGCTCAGAATGCAGGGATCAGGGATGCGTTACACTCCGAATGCAGGGATCAGGGGTGTGTTGTGCTCACAATGCAGGGATCAGGGGTGCGTTGTGCTTAGAATGCAGGGATCAGGGGTGCGTTACACTCAGAATGCAGGGATCAGGGGTGCGTTGTGCTCAGAATGCAGGGATCAGGGGTGCGTTGTGCTTAGAATGCAGGGATCAGGGGTGCGTTACGCTCAGAATGCAGGAATTAGGGGTGCGTTGTGTTTTAGAATGCAGGGATCAGGGGTGCGTTGTGCTCACAATGCAGGGATCAGGGGTGTGTGTTATGCTCAGAATGCAGGGATCAGGGATGCGTTGCGCTCAGAATGCTTGAATTGGGGGTGATGTGAAGTGTGGTAGAGGACACTGCTATGGAAGTGGCCTTGCCCATAGCAGTGTCCACACCCCCCCTACACACACATACAGTAGTGTCCTCTTCCCCCCTTCCCTCCCATAGCATCATACCTGTGCACACAGGTGACCTAGAGGCAGCACAGTTCTGGACAGGGGGCAAGAGCAGGAGCTGGCAGAGTGACTTTGCATATTAACAAGCTGGTGATTGGTTGCTTAGGACCTAGCAACCAATCCACCTGCGGGTTAACTTGGCCAGCTCCTCCTCCTGCCTCTTCCATCCTGCTCTGTGTTGCCTCACGCTCTCCGGTCATGGAGGCTGGGGGAGGAGAGAGGAGGACGGAAGGCGTGGCAAAAGGAGGCTGGGGCGGAGAGAGGAGGACGGAAGGCACAGCGGAGGAGGCTGGGGGCGGAGAGAGAGGAGGACGGAAGGTGCGGCGGAGGAGGCTGAGAGCGAATAGAGGGGAACCAAAGGCTGGGCGGAGGAGGCTGAGGGTGGGGAGAGAAGGACAGTCAGGTAGCAGTAGAGGGGTCAGTGGCGCAGACCCATTCCCGGTCTACCTGTCACCTACCCACGGTCAGGGCTGCTGTTCAAAATCACGGGGCCCCACACAGCCTTTCTGACTGGGGCCCCCACCAGCCCAAAATGACTGAGGACATAGATTTATCAGTCCCTTTCTCTGCAACCTCTGTTGCACAGATGAATGAATAGGAAGCGCTCTAAGGCTTCCTGCTCATTCACAAACTGAAGCATAGTAAATACAGTTTAATATGCTTTGGTAATGAATGGACACAGGAGTGCGTGGTGCCCATCACTCATTGTGTTCATTCGGGAAAGGAAGGGGCCAGAAAATTACATATTATCCAGCTCCTTCACTCTCCATCCTGAAACATCCATCTGTGTGCCTTCAGCAGCTGCCGGGAAGAGAAAAGAGGTAAGCCAGAAAAGGCTGCGGGGGAAAGGGGCACACAGGGGGGCCTGGATAGATGGTAGGTACGCATGTGCTAGAACCAATTCCCATTCAGTGCAGCTGGAGGGAGAAAGAGGAGAAGCTGGCAGCACAGCAGGGGGAGGCAAAAGAGAATTGGTGGCTGAAATAAGACCGTACAGCTGGCCCTCTTGCTCAGCTGGTGTGTGGGTCCCCCTTTTTGAACTGATGGGGCCTGGGCCCAGTACAGGAGGGCTGGCTGTACTGCCTTATCAGTAGCCCTGCCCGTGGACAACAGGTAGCCCGTGATCGATGGGTTGCCGACCCCAGTCTTAGGACATACACCAAGGTTTATTTAACCACTTCACTTTCTTTTTTTTTTTTTACACGGATAGAGCTTTCTTTTTGTGGTATTTAATCACCACTGGGTTTTTTATTTTTTGCTATATAACCGAAAACAGACCCACATTTTTCTCTTTGTTCCTGCTGTAAAATTTTGCAAGCAAATAATCCTTGTTCATAAATTTAGGACACAATTTATTCTACCACATTTCTTTGGTGAAAATAACCCAAATCATATATATATGTATATTATTTAGTCTGTGTGCAAGTTATGGAGTCCAGAAACTTTACTGTATAATTTCTTGAGGCCCTAAAATGCCAGGCAATACAAATACCCCCCTAATAACCCCTTTTTGCAAAGTAGACAGTCCAAGGTATTTAGTAGGAGGTATGGCAAGTTTTTCGACGTTGTTAATTTTTTTTGTTACAATTTTCTGGAAAATGAAGAAATTAAATACCGTATTTTTCGGACCATAAGACGCACCTAGGTTTTAGAGGAGAAAAATTCGAAAAAAAAAGATTCTGACCCAAATGGTGTACTGAAATATTTAATAACATTTAACAGAATTATATTTCAACCATGTAAAGTGAACAGCAGTCAGTCAGTGTTACCAGTATTCAGTTCACTGTACATATTCCTTACTACTGTAAATTACCGTAATTTCGTTTTTTTAAATGTCACTACTAGAGCAAGTGTATTGCAGTCCGTATGCTGCCAGATGCTGTACAGATGCCTGTGAGGGAGCAACCAATGAGGTGAAACTATTATGGTCAGCTGACTTAGGGGTCAGCTGACTCAGGAGAGCACGGAGCACAGAGGAATACGTAGTGACGCCGTGCACTGGACATGGCGCAATGCTTCCTGGGGCTTCACGAGCCAACATGCCGCCCGCTTCACGAGCCGGCATGCTGCCCGCTTCACGAGCCGACATGTGCCCGCTTTACGAGCCAACATGCCGCCCGCTTCACGAGCCGGCATGCCGCCCGCTTTACGAGCCGACATGCCGCCCGCTTCACGAGCCGACATGCCGCCCGCTTCCCAAGCTGACATGCCGCTTGCTTCACGAGCCGACATGCCTCCCGCTTCACGAGCCGACATGCCTCCCGCTTCACAAGCCGACATACCGCCCGCTTCACGAGCCGACATGCCTCCCGCTTCACAAGCCGACATACCGCCCGCTTCACGAGCCGACATGCCGCCCGCTTCCCGTGATGACATGCCGCCCACTTCCCCTGATGACATGCCGCCCGCTTCCCCAGCTGACATGCCGCCCGCTTCCCCAGCTGACATGCCGCCCGCTTCCCCAGCTGAAATGCCACCGTGGATCCTGTGAGCCCACTGATGTTCTGCTACACTCGGTATGTTAAATGGCGGTGACGGGGGGGGGGGGGGCTGTCCAGTCAGTATTCGGACTATAAGACGCAGGTACATTTTCCTCCATACATTTGGGGGAAAAAAGTGCGTCTTATGTTCCGAAAAATACGGTACATTTTACACTGCAATTGGCACTGATTTGCAAAGTGGATAGGTCAGGGACAGGAACCCGCTGGTGAGGGATACTGGGGTAGATTTACTAAAAATAGAGAGTGCAAAATCTGGTGCAGCTGTGCATGGTAACCAATGAAAGGAAAGGCTCTGGTGGAGGAGGGACAGTGCAAGGACTTTGTGCTTGGGCTGCTACCTTGGACCTCTTTTCTTCTGCCTCTCGGGGTGCCTTTGTCGCCACACCACCTACCTGCTGAGTATCGAAAACCTGCTAGCGTGTCTTCTACGGTATTGAGACTGTGAACTATGAGTCCTTGTGGTAAGTACTGCCGTACTGGGTTTATCCATGATATTCAGGCGCTGTTGTCACCTTGTTAGAACTTTGAGTTAATATAATGGGGTTGATTTACTAAAGGCAAATGGACTGTGCACTTTTGAAAGTGCAGTTGCTCTCTGCAAGGGCATTTGCTTAAGAGCTTAGTAAATGATGGACAGCTCTGCTGACTTCCATCATCCAATCATGTGCAAGGTAAATTGTAAAAACTGATTTTTTTCTGACACGTGACTGGATGATGGAAGTCAGCAGAGCTGTCCATCATTTACTAAGCTCTGGAGCAAATGCCCTTGCAGAGTGCAACTGCACTTTCAAAAGTGCACAGTCCATTTGCCTTTAGTTAGGCCCCTTTCACACTGAGGAGTGGACAGAGGACAAACTTATAGGGCCAGATTCACGAACAATTACGGCGGCGTAACGTATCCCCTTTACGTTAATCCGCCGCAAGTTTTCGTTGTAAGTGCTTGATTCACAAAGCACTTGCGTGTAAACTTGCGGCGGCGTAGCGTAAAGCCGTCCGGCGCAAGCCCGCCTAATTCAAATGGGGCGTGTACCATTTAAATTAGGCGTTTTCCCGCGCCGAACGTTCTGCGCATGCTCCGTTAGGAAATTTCCCGCCGTGCTTTGCGCAAAATTACGGCGCCCCGATGTGTTTTTTGAACGGCGACGTGCGTTACGTCCTTTCGTATTCCCAGACGTCTTACGCAAAAAACAAAAAAAATTTAAATTCGACGCGGGAACGTCGGCCATACTTTAACATGGCTGGTATAAATCTAAGCCATGAAATAGCAGGCTTAAGTTTGCGACGGGAAAAACCGACTAGCGGCGACGTAAGAGAATGCGACGAAAGCGCGTTCCTTCGTGGATCGCCGTAAACAGCTAATTTGCATACCTGACGCGGAAAACGATGCGAACTCCACCCAGCGGTCGCCGAAGTATTGCATCCTAAGATCCGAAGGCGTACAAAGCCATACGCCTGTCGGATCTTAGCCAACAGCCGTCGTATCTTTGTTTGTGAATTACAAATAAAGATACGACGCGGCAAATTTGAAAGTACGCCGGAGTATCAGCAGATACTCCGGCGTACTTTTTCTGAGAATCTGGCCCATAGAGATTAAATGTATTCACCATTTACATTACACACCTGATCAGCTACATTACATGGGTCTTATTGCACATGCCCAGTGCGTTAGATGTGGAGACTCTCTAGATACTCCATATTACGTTTTATGGTCCTGCCTCTTAGGTTTACAATCTTTTGGGATGCTCTCTGCCCTACATTGGAATCCAGTCTTGGTTTCTTCGCTCCCAGGACATCAGAAATGTACTTACTTGGTATCCTGAATGACTTTGTCCCGCTGGTTCATGAACACATCGTGTATCGGTTGATCATTTTTCAAGCAAGGAAATCCATATCACTCAACTGTAAAAATTTCACTCCACCATCTTTAACAGGTTCTTAATTGGATATCCCTTCTCTAAGTATTCTCTCCTAAGGTACTTTTCCATTACTTACAGTGTGGGCCTGGGGGGAGAGGAGGAGCATGCGTGTATGTCTCTGTATATGTTTGCCCTTTTCTTGTTCTCTGTGCTTTGTTTGTAACTCATGGCTATGTTACGCCAATGCTTGCTTATTTGTTCTACTCTGCTTCTGATACTCTATATTTGAATCTATATACTTATGCAAAATTAAATAAACACCTTTAACCACTTAAGCCCCGGACCATTTTGTTGCTAAATGCCCAGGCCAGGTTTTGCGATTCGGCACTGCGACGCTTTAACAGACAATTGCGCGGTCGTGCGACGTGGCTCCCAAACAAAATTGGCGTCCTTTTTTCCCCACAAATAGAGCTTTCTTTTGGTGGTATTTGATCACCTCTGCGGTTTTTATTTTTTGCGCTATAAACTAAAATAGAGTGACAATTTTGAAAAAAATGCAATATTTTTTACTTTTTGCTATAATAAATATCCTCCAAAAACATATATAAAAATTATTTTTTTCCTCAGTTTAGGCCGATACGTATTCTTCTACCTATTTTTGGTAAAAAAAATCGTAATAAGCGTTTATCGATTGGTTTGCGCAAAATTTATAGCGTTTACAAAATAGGGGATAGTTTTATTGCATTTTTATTAATTTTTTTACTACTAATGGCGGCGATCAGCGATTTTTTTCATGACTGCGACATTATGGCGGACCCTTCGGACAATTTTGACACATTTTTGGGACCATTGTCATTTTCACAGCAAAAAATGCATTTAAATTGCATTGTTTATTGTGAAAATGACAGTTGCAGTTTGGGAGTTAACCACAGGGGGCGCTGAAGGAGTTATGTTTCACCTAGTGTGTGTTTACAACTGTAGGGGGGTGTGGCTGTAGGACTGACGTCATCGATCGAGTCTCCCTATAAAAGGGATCACTCGATCGATGCAGCCGCCACAGTGAAGCACGGGGAAGCCGTGTTTACATACTGCTCTCCCCGTTCTTCAGCTCCGGGGAGCGACTGCGACGGAGCGGCTATAAACGAACAGCCGTGCCGTCGTCCCGGATCGCTCCCCGCGGGTATCCGACTGCCGCATGTAGCGGGGGGGTTTCCGATCGGACCCCCGACCCGCGGAAAGGCGGGGACGTACATGTACGCCCATATGCCTGTACGTGCCATTCTGTGGACCTACATATACATACGGCGGTCGGCAAGTGGTTAAAAAAAAAAATAAAAAAGGTAATTTGAGGACACATAAACACATAGGCCCGGATTCACAGACAGCGGCGCACATTTATGCCGCCATAGCGTATCTCCTTTGCGCTACGCAGCGCAGAGAGGCAAGTATGAAAGTCACAAAGGACTTGCTCCCAAAACTGTGCTGGGTTTCCTAGGCGTAAGCCGGCGTAGGTGGAAGTGGGCGTGAGCCATGCAAATGATGGGCTGAGTCTCAGACAGATACGTAAAACAAACGGTGCATGCACCATCCCGTGGACGCATCCCAGTGCGCATGCTCAGAATCACGTCGGAACTACTCCCTAAGATACGCCGGATCACTGCCTACGGCATGAACGTAACCTACGCCTAGTCATATTCACGTCCTACGTAAAATACGTCGGCTTGTGTTCCCTGGTGCAGCCCTTTGCATGGATGCTGCTGAGTTACACCTCCTTTATGGGGCATAACTTTACGCCGGACGTATGACTTTACGCGCACTGCGTCGGAAGCACGTACGTTCGTGAATCGGCGTATCTCCCTCATTTGCATATGTGAATAGAAAATCAATGGGAGCGCCAAATGCGTCCAGAGTAAATATGCGCCCACTCTACGCCGGCGTAGACAAGTTACGTCGGTCGGATGAAGCCTATTTTCAGGGTTATCTTAGTTTCTGAGTCCGGCGCATAGATACGACGGTGCATATTTGCACTTCTGCGGCGTATCTGGAGATACGGCGGCGCAAGTGCTTTGTGAATCCGGGCCTTAATGTTTACGCCATGCACGCGCACACGTACAGAGTCATTGTTTTCTGTGTGCCCTTGCATTGAGCTTGTGTTGGACTGTGCTGATCAATGCAGATGAATGGACTTGGTGTGAACGAGCGCTAAAGAAAAAACTTGTGAGCTAAACTACTAACTAGGGATGTATCGATACCGATACTAGTATCGGTATCGGTACCGATACCAAGCATTTCCCCGAGTACTTGTACTCGGGGGAAATGCTCCGATGCCTCACCCGATACCTGGGCAGGCAGGGGAGTTGCAAGTCTTCTCCCCCCGTGCTGTCTTTCCCCTGCTCCGTGCTTGTCTTTCCCCCGTGCTCAGATCCCATCTTTCCCCCTGCTCCATGCCCGTCTTCTCTCCCCCCGCTCCGTGCCAGTCTCCTCTCCCCCCGCTCCGTGCCAGTCTCCTCTCCCCCCGCTCCGTGCCAGTCTCCTCTCCCCCCGCTCCGTGCCAGTCTCCTCTCCCCCCGCTCCGTGCCAGTCTCCTCTCCCCCCGCTCCGTGCTGCTCTCCCCCCTCAATCTGTCAGGATGGAGAGCAGAGGTAGGAGCCGCTAAACCCGGCTCCTACCTTTTCAGAATGAACAGAGTCAATAATCACTGACTCTGTCCATTCATATAACTGAGCATCGTAACCTGTGTTTACGATGCTTCAGTTTATGAATGGAGAGGAGCTTCTCTCCATTCATTTCAGCTGAGGCTGCAGAGAAAGGGACTGGGGAATCTGTGTCCTTAGTCCCTTTCTCTGTTTTTAAAGGGGAGATGTCAGAGGTCTGTTAAGACCCCTGATATCTCTCCAAAGACCCCCAATAGGGCTGATTAAAAAAAAAAAAATTGCAATCAACTTGTACTGGGTCTCAAAAAAGTGATATCGGGACAACCCTACTACTAACCTTCTGAAATACTTGCTTCCAAGCTGTCTTTGGCTTTGCTGCTTTCCAGATCTATGCAACGCTGTATCCTGGCCTAGGCCAACAAGGCCCAGGCCTAGGGCAGCACTTTGCAGGGGGGCAGCACGGAAAGTGTCCCCGCCGGCTTGTGCTACACTGTTAGTGTAAGGCAAGATGCTTCTAATTTTGACTGTCCTATCATCCTGGACCACAAACCTTCCTTACTATATGTTTTCTGCTGCACCACTGACATGGTTATATCTTCTTAGTCCTCTCTTTATAAAATTATCAGAAATTTGTGCTTAAAGTAGAACTATAGGCAACACTTTTTTTTTCATTTTGGATAGAGTAAGGGAGGGTTAGAGCCCCTGTCAGGTATTTTTTTACCATCCCTATCCCATTGCAGAGATTTCCCTTCACTTCCTGCCCCATAGCCAAACAGGAAGTGAGAGGAAATCTATGCAAATAAGGGAATCCAATGCCCCCCCCCCCAGGCCATCAGAACTAGTGTCCCCACTAAAAAATTTCAGGGTGTGCCTTAAACAGAAAGGGGTGTGACCTTGACAGGAAGAGGTGGGTCATATTTAAATTAGGGGGTGCACGAGTTTGGTCAGGCCTAGGGCAGCACAAAACCTTAATACACTACTGGATCTATGACCTGAAGTATGCAATAGACAGTACTCCTGATCTGCAAACCTAATCTACACCAATGACTCGGAAATGGTTGAAGCCATTGGATCAGCATGGTAGTCAGGCTACCAGCAGTTTCAGTAGAAGTCAGCAACAGCAAATCAGGACTTTTAGCAAAGGTTTCCGTTTCCGTTGCAGTATTCTTTCTGAAGAGCTCTTAGAAGCTGAAAGACAGATGCAGTTTCTTCATTATCGAAACCATAAATGACTAATTTGTGTCAAGAGGAAGAAACAAAGGGCCAGATTCTCAGTGGAGATACGACGGCGTATCTCCAGATACACCATCGTATCTCTGCGTTGTGCCGTCGTATCTATGCGCCTGATTCTTAGGCCTCGTACACACGATGGGACATGTCCGCTGGCGGATTTTGATCTGATGGCTGTACACACCATACACACCATCAGATCAAATTTCCCGTGGACAGCGGCGACGTGCGCGACCCTGGAAGGTCAATGCTTCCACGCATGCGTCGAATCACTTTGACGCATGCGAGGGCTTTCCGCCGAGCAGACATGTCCGGTGAGTCGTACAGACGACCAAACATGTCAGACGGACAGGCTTCCAGCTGACATGTTTCTTAGCATGCTAAGAAACAATTGTCCGCTGGAAACCTGTCCGATCCGCCGGAAAATTGTCCGGTCGGCTGTACAGACGACCGAACATGTCCGCGGAAACTGGTCCGACGGACCAGTTTTAGCAGACATGTTCGGTCCTGTGTACGAGGCCTTAGAATGGATGACTGAGGTACATTTTCTAACTGATGTGGTGACATCAATTGGGCCATATTTTTTGATAGTAATAATGTAACAGTCAAAATTAACCCATGTATGCTACAATGTTTTCTTGTGTCTCAGATGACATTCCTGTGTTGGAAGGCCATAAAATGTGGTTCCAGCAAGACGGAGCCCCACCCCCACCTCGCTGTTAGAATTTGTTTTAAACCAAACTTTCCAAAACAGGTGAATTGGGACACTGTGCATAAAAAATAAAAAAAATACAAAATATATATACTGTGTGTATGTATGTATATATATATATATATATATATATATATATATATATATTAGTGCTGTCAAGCGATTAAAATTTCTAATCGCGATTAATCGCATTAATGTCATAGTTAACTCACGATTAATCGCGCGATTAAGGAGGTTCACCCTTTAAAACATTTTTTTTTTTGTTTTCTTATTTTTTTTTTTTTTTTTTTATAATATTAAATTGTGTTTTTTTATTTTTTTACATTTTGATCACTTTTATTGCTGTCACAAGGAATGTAAACATCCCTTGTGACAGCAATAGGTGGTGACAGGTACTCTTTATGGAGGGATCGGGGGTCTAAAAGACCTCCGTGCCCTCCTTTGCACTTCAAAGTATTCAGATCGCCGAAAACGGCGATTCTGAATACTGTGTACTTTTTTAAATCCGGCGCCATTGGCAGCCGAGAAACCCGGAAGTGACTCAGGAATGATCAAGCTTGATCGCTTGATCATTCCTGAGGAGAGCAGCCTTCGGTGAGGAGGATCTCCAAGGATTGTCATTATATCCCAGGACCCTTAAAGGCCCAGGCTAGGGTTTTAGCCACATGCTGGTTATTTCATAAGCTCTGGTAAGCCTCCGATTTATAGGGTGTCGGTGGTGGTGGTTCTCAAGTCACTATTTATTTTTTATGTGTATTGATCCACGATATACTTCACCATTGAGTGTTTCTTTTGTAACACGGTACAACAAATCGTGGATTCGTTTGGGGGTCCCAACAACTTTCCCCTCCCCCCCCCCGTGAGGATCGTTTAAAGGCCCTGGCTGGGGTTTGCAGCCGCAAGCATTTATTGCTTGCCATGTGGTAAGCCTCCAATCTTTATTGCATCGTGGTGGTGGTTGTCTCATTTGCCCTTCATTATTTGTTCACCTTCATATGAACTTTATTTATTGTGGACACATTGGGACTATTTTCTATTTTTCTTTTACAGCTTCCCATTAATTTGGGTCTACTGGTTTCAATTTTTTACCTTTATCAATCTTTGTTTAGATTTAATTAATTACTAGCGCAACATCTCTTCCCCTTTTTCCATTTGTATTGTGTATGTATGACACTCTGTTGTTGCAGCTCTGTTAGTAATTTTTGATTGTTCCCTAGCGCGGTAACTCCTTTTTTATTTGGTACCGGGATGATGCCTGCGGCTGCAGGCATCATCCCGGTATAACCCCCGAACGCCGAGGACTTAATCGCGCGATAAAAAAATTGACGGCGTTAAAATGGGTTTGTGTTAACGCCGTTAATAACGCATTTAACTGACAGCACTAATATATATATATTTCTGTGGTTTCAGATGTTTGCCCCTCCCCTCACCTGGCTATATCTGATGATCAAGTGACCATTTTTATATTTGTTTTTCTATGAACTCTACTACTACATTTTTTTTATTATTATTATTATTATTATTATTATTATTATTATTATTATTATCATGAGTTCCTTATTTAAGACATGTTTCTTCATATTGTATCTCAGTATAATTGTTCCCATACAGTGGAAATTCACTTAGTCTTAGTAGTGGCAGGAGATAGAGAGGGCAAGCCTTCATGCCCAGCATGACAGTTCTATATTATTTCTACAAGGGCCTTCACACCACAGCTGGGAAGAAATGACATGGCGTCTGCGATGGCCGATCGATACAAAATGATAGATGTTAACAAGAAAACATTTTACTCCAGCAGTAAATAAAACAAGTTTTACCTCCAAAACGTTCTTTTTGAAAGCAGAAAAAAATGTAAACTGCTATATAGACATATCATTGTGTTAAAATGTTTTATTATATCATTTTGTTGCACATCACAAAAAAAATAAAATAATAATAATCAAATAAACATCTAAGTAACATAGAGGAAAACAGGGGGCGTGGCCGGGATGTGAAAGGGAGCAGACGTGCGTTAGCTGAGCTCCGCTCTTACCCTTATCCTGACTGACTTCCAGCGCAGATTCCTGCATCCAACACCCGTCTCGCAGTCACCCTGGGGCGGAAGAAGGCACCCGGTACCCCGCGAGCCCCTCCGCTGTCGCCGGGCAAGCTCCGTTCATCCTCGACGCCTGGAACCCGGGTCGAGACGGCCATCTTGCCCACGAGGCTCTCAGCCCTAGAGATGTCCGTCGATTTTCCACCCTTGCCTAATCCATCGGCATCCCATGCCGCCTCTCACGCTGAACTCCTGGCAGCTATCAAGGAGGGCCGGGACTCCGTGATGGTGAAGATTGACCATCTAGTGGCGGATGTCAGCCTCATAAGGCACGACATGGACAAATTTAGGACCCGGTTCGCAGAGGCGGAGGGCCGCATTTCTCAGCTTGAGGACTCTACAAGGGTTGACTCCAGAGATCTCCATGCCCTGCAGTTATAGGTCAGAGCCCTGCAGGAGAAATCCATCGACACGGAGAATAGGCTCAGGAGAAATAACATCAGGATCCTTGGCCTCCCGGAGCGGGCGGAGGGGCCCAAGCCTGCGGAATTTACTGAAACCTTCCTCATCTCCCTGCTAGGCCTACCAGCCATGCCACCTACGTTTGTGGTCGAGCGGGCACACAGGGTTCCTCCTAAGCCTCCGGTCCCAGGGGCCCCTCCGCGGCCTTTCCTCCTTCGCCTACTGAACTATCGCGACAGAGATCGCATCCTGGCGGCTGCCAGAGAGAAGAGGGATCTGATGTATGAGGGAGCCAGGATCATGCTGTTCCCGGACTACTCTCCCGAGGTGCAACGCCAGCGCCGCTCCTTCACGGAGGTGAGAAGAAGTCTGCGTGACCAAGGCCTTAAATTCAGCCTGCTGTACCCTAGCAAGTTGCGGGTGATAGATGGGGATCGCACGCGCTTCTTCACGGACCCGGAGGCGGCTATGTCGTGGCTTGAGGCCCGCTGATGGAGCATACCTCGTGGCAAGTATGGCGGCTAGTTTTCTGCTCTTTCCCTGGGTCACCCCTTCCCCCCCCCCCCCCGCCGTGGTGGGGACTCATTATTTGTTTTTTCAGTACCAGAATATGGCCTCAGGGATCCCGATGATGATCAGTTTCTCCCCTTCTTCATCCTGATGAACTGTTCTGTGTTACTCTTTCCAATGTGCCACTATCATCCGTTTCTTTGCTGCCTGTTGTTGCCCTTGGTCCCTGACCCTGCTGCCGCGGGAAGATAGCTGCTTCTGTGCCCCCCAAGAGTTCTCTCACTGCATTGTGGACTGAGATCCGGTTCCCCTTATTTCTCTTGTTTCTCAGTACATACATTTTATTTGTCTTTATTTATCTTTTTTCCTGCTAATGTGCTGACTTTGCTTCCTCACTATGACATTGCACTCCGAGTGTCATTACCCCCCGGGCCTTGGCCCCTACGCCCTACCCAGGCAGGGAATCTGCCCATACTACTATGCAGAGTTGGAAGCTCAGCGCGCCGATATGGAGGCGCATCACTCAGAACTCCAGGAACTGTGACGCGCGGAAGCCGTCAAACCCCCCCCCCCCTAAACTCGTGCTCTCTACTGATTTTTATTTCCTAGTTTTAAGGTTTTTTTTTTTTTTTTTTTTTTCTTTTTTGTCCTACTTTTGTGCCCTATCCCACTGGGGCACTGTGTCCAGGAACATTGACCGCAGGCCCCCGCCTTGAGAGGGCAGCCTCGCGGATGCCGTGTAGGGCCCAAGTTTGAGGGCTCACTTACACCCTATGTTTTTGACTGTTCTTGTTTGGGGGAAAACTATTCCCACCCCTCGAGCAGTTGCTGGAGGGATGGGACATAGTCGGATAGGCACCTGGTGCCTGGGAAGTTTGTTGTTTTATGTGTTAAATGTGTATGCTCTGCTCAATGTCTTTTGCTCTGTAAGGATGGTACCCTGCGCAGGTTCTGTTGACATGCTTTGTGGTGTACTCGGGGACCTGCTGCTCCTGGGGTGTCTCGTGATGCTCATAAATTGGTATCCTGCCCTCCCTCCACCCCCTCGGCCTGATGGCTGACCGCCCGCCTAACTCATTCTCTATCCTTTCTTGGAATGTCAGGGGTCTCAACTCCAAGTTTAAAAGGGCCACCCTTTTTCAGTATTTGAAGTCCCGCCCTGCACAACTAATCTTACTCCAGGAGACTCACCTCATGGGCAGCAGGATTCTGACCTTAAAAAAACCCTGGGTTCAGCGAGCGATACATGCTACATATTCCACGTATGCTAGGGGGGTGACAATCCTTGTCCATAAGAACTTTCCCTGTGTAATTGAGGAAGTCCGCACGGACCCCCTGGGTAAATATGTGGTACTTGTTTTTACACTATGGTCACAGAGGTACATTGTTGTCAATATATATATTCCCCCTCCCTTTTCTTCAGCCCTACTGTATGAGGTTTTAAATACGATTGCGCCTTTCTGCCCGGGGAAGATTATGGTAATGGGGGACTTTAATGCCATCCTGTCCCAAGAACTAGATAGACCTGCCCCGCCGAAGTCTCGGTCCTCCGAACTACTGGCCTGGGCTCAGGCGGTGGGTCTGGAGGAGGTCTGGAGGTGGAAGCACCCGGATGTGCGTGCATATTCCTGCTACTCTGCTTCTTACAAGACCGCGTCCCGGATAGATCTGGCCTTCTCTAACCCCGCACTGTTAGCGGACGTGTTGGAGGCGGACTATCTCCCCAGCGGTCTGTCGGATCATAGCCCGCTGTTGGTGGTGCTCCGCTCTCCGGCCTCGCGCTGTGCCGCTCTTTGGAGACTAGGTGTGCAATGGGTAAGCCATCCAGACGTGGCCGCTACTGTACCCCCTCTACTGACTGAATTCTGGGAGCGAAACGCGGATACGGCCCCCCCGGCCATAGTCTGGGACACCTTTAAAGCATATACAAGGGGGCAGTACATCTCCTCTATAGCCAGTGTCAAAAAACAGCATTCGGCACAGCAGGGTGACTTAGAACAACTGGTTACAGACCGCACTGCTGCATACAATGCTGACCCCTCATCAGACCACTTTGAGCTGATGATGGCGGCCCAGCGTGACTTACATCTCCACGTGGCCGAGGCCACTCGTCTGGAAATGCACAGGGGCAGGCAGAGGGCCTTCGAACAGGGTGACAGAAACGGACGGTTTCTGGCCATGATGGCTCAACATGATCAACCTCTCACAACTATATCTCTCCTCCAGACCCCGGGAGGGGGGACAGTGTCCTCCCCTCAAGACATACTACAGACCTTTAAGGACTTTTATGGGACGCTCTACTCTTCTGGGCTACCGGCGGACTTCCGACCTGAGACGCTAAATGATCTACTCGACCCTTTGGCGCTGGGCTGGCTCTCCGACCAGGAGAGGGAGGCCCTGGTACAGCCGTTTACGGCTCTCGAGGTCCAGAATGCCATCCAGTCCTTTCCACCGGGCAAAGCGCCCGGACCGGATGGGCTTCCCTTAGATTTCTATAGGGCCCATGCTGGCCTCCTGGCGCCCCTGTTGGCTCAGCTATACACTACGTGTTTGGCTGATGGCAGTCTCCCAACTTCTATGTACCATGCCCACCTGACACTGATATACAAACCTCCCAAAGATCCTACTTCCTGTGGCTCCTACCGCCCCATTGCATTACTGAACACTGACTTTAAAGTACTCACCAAGCTGTTAGCCCTGCGGTTATACCCCCTGTTGCCCACGGTAATAGACCCCGACCAGACGGGGTTCATGCCCAGAAGGTCTACGGACGTCAATCTCCGGAGGCTCTTCACTAACATCCATACCCGACACATTAATACCGGAACGAGAACTGTGGCCTCGTTAGATGTGGAAAAGGCCTTTGACACAGTCGAGTGGCCTTTCCTGTGGGAGACTCTGCGCCGAATGGGATTCCCATTACTCTTCATAAATTGGTTACAGGTAATATACAGGGCCCCCACATCATCAGTACGCCTGGGCGGTGGTGTTTCCGCCCCCTTTCAGCTTTCCCGTGGCACTAGGCAGGGCTGCCCTCTTTCCCCGGCCCTATTTGCCCTTGCCATCGAACCAGTAGCAGAGGCATTACGTACATCTTGTCACATTAAGGGACTCAGGGTGGGTCTGCTGGAGGAGAGAGTGGCCTTATACGCTGACGATATGTTGCTTTTCCTAAACGATGCTGGCCCCTCCCTGCAGGGTGCTCTTTCTGTACTGGACACATTCGCCTTGGTCACTGGACTCAGGGTAAACTGGTCCAAATCCCTCCTATTCCCAATAGACCAGGCTGCCAGATCTACCTCCCCTCAGGACAACCCTCTATGCTGGGTAGACACATTTAAATACTTGGGAGTACAGGTTTCTACCTCGGCCTCTGACTTTATCTCCCTTAATCTTTCCCCTGTTTTGGTAGACGCCCAGTCCAAATTCAAAGCATGGGGCAACCTTCCTCTGTCGGTATGGGGGAGGGTGAATCTTCTAAAAATGAAAATAGTCCCCAGACTTCTCTACCTCTTCCGTCATTCGCCGCAGTGGGTGCCTAAGTCCTTTTTTGCTAAATTAAATCGACTTTTTTCCTCCTTTATCTGGGGGACCTCTTCTCCGAGGTATAAACTATCTACCTTAATGAGGCCGCGAACGCAGGGTGGAATGGCATTTCCTGACTGTCACAAGTACTACCTCGCCGCCCAGCTGGTAACGGCGGCCTGGTGGCTGAAGCCGGATGGTACAAACACCTCCACTGCTCTTGAGGCCTCGGTGGTTGGCTCGTTGGAGGCCCTTCAGCTTTTGCTTTTCAGGGGCCCCCGCGCGCCATACTCTCTGACCCCCTCTATGACCACCACCCTGCGGGCGTGGCGTACCGGCCTGGCCATTGAAAAATGTAAGCCCACTGAAATTTCACCCAACGCCCCGATCTGGAAAAACCCTACATTGGACCATTTTTACAGACTGATGGATCCCCTTGCGTGGTCGAAGTACGGCGTGAAACTGATATCACATATTATTTCGCAGAACGCGCTGAAAACCTTTACCGAGCTTTCGTTAGAATTTAATCTGCCCTCTCACTATCGTTTCAGGTACCTACAACTATCGCACGCGTTCTCGGCGCAGTTTCCTTTGTCCTCCTGTATTGTGGCCCAGTCGGAGTTGGAGAGGACGCTTAGATTTGATTGTGGCGTAAAGCCCACCTCGCACGTATACTCCTTCCTACTCTTTGTGTCCCTCCCTCCCCTTAACGGGCTGCGAGCCAGGTGGCAAACGGACATTCCCACACTAGATACAGACGACTGGGATGACATATGGGACCTTCCCTTCTCCACGCTGGTGTCAGTTCGTGACAGACTGGTACAATTCAAAATAGTGCATAGGGCATACTTTACCCCCCACAGGTTACACAAAATGAACCCCACACACTCACAGGAGTGCTGGCGTTGTGGCGCCTCCCCAGGCGATTTTTCGCATATTTTCTGGAAATGCCCAGAGGTGGTGCATTATTGGGAGGCTGTGTTGGAACTGACCAACAAAATTGCTGGGACTCACTTACCCTTGACTATGGAGGTGTGCCTCCTGGGCATCGTAGACAACATTGTCCGAACCTCAGCCAAGCGCACACTGGTGAGCGTACTGCTCTTCTATGCCCGTAAAAATGTGGCCATGCATTGGAAAAAACCCTCACCCCCATCCCTGGTACAGTGGCGGCGCCTGGTAAACACCAGCCTTCCCTTATATAAAGACACATATGCCAACCGCGGATGTCCGCAAAAGTATGATAAGGTATGGCGGGTCTGGGTGGAGGAGCCGGAGACTGCTGGCTAGGGCATTCCTTTTTGTTTCGTTTGAGGTGGCATCCCCCCCCCCCCCACCACCCTCCTTCACTGTGTCGGTTGATACGAGCCTCAGTTGGATATCATGTCTAGTTGCAAAGGTTACTGTCTCTCGGATGTATCAGTTGCATCTCATGACGAATTGTAAGACGTTGAGCTGTCTATGTCTTGTATTGTCTAAATGTACTGTGTATTGTGTTTGAAATTCTTCAATAAAAATATTTTCAAAAAAAAAAAAAAAACATAGAGGAAAACAGAAAATGTGCGGTAAATGTTTGAGAGAAAATTTACGCTTGTCTAAAATATAATTTTTTCCTTGTCAAAAATATTTTATTGAGTATAAAGGGGTAATACAAATTGGCCCAGATTCAAAGAGATCTGCGCTATATTTGCGGAGGCGCAGGGCAACGATTTTGCCCTGCGCCCACGCAAATATTTTGCGCTGCCCTCGATTCACGGAGCAGTAGCTCCGTAAATTGCGAGGGCGCGCCGGCAAAATTGCCCTGCGTAAGCGCGCGCAATGTAAATGATCCCGCCGGGGGCGGGAATCATTTAAATTAGGCGCGCTCCCGCGCCAAGCGTAGAGCGCATGCTCCGTCGGGAAACTTTCCCGACGTGCATTGCGGCAAATGACGTCGCAAGGACGTCATTTGCTTCAAAGTGAACGTGAATGGCGTCCAGCGCCATTCACGAATCACTTACGCAAACGACGTGAAATTCAAATTTCACGTCGCGGGAACGGCGGCTATACAGGGAGTGCAGAATTATTAGGCAAATGAGTATTTTGACCACATCATCCTCTTTATGCATGTTGTCTTACTCCAAGCTGTATAGGCTCGAAAGCCTACTACCAATTAAGCATATTAGGTGATGTGCATCTCTGTAATGAGAAGGGGTGTGGTCTAATGACATCAACACCCTATATCAGGTGTGCAGAATTATTAGTCAACTTCCTTTCCTTTGGCAAAATGGGTCAAAAGAAGGACTTGACAGGCTCAGAAAAGTCAGAAATAGTGAGATATCTTGCAGAGGGATGCAGCACTCTTAAAATTGCAAAGCTTCTGAAGCGTGATCATCGAACAATCAAGCGTTTCATTCAAAATAGTCAACAGGGTCGCAAGAAGCGTGTGGAAAAACCAAGGCGCAAAATAACTGCCCATGAACTGATAAAAGTCAAGCGTGCAGCTGCCAAGATGCCACTTGTCACCAGTTTGGCCATATTTCAGAGCTGCAACATCACTGGAGTGCCCAAAAGCACAAGGTGTGCAATACTCAGAGACATGGCCAAGGTAAGAAAGGCTGAAAGACGACCACCACTGAACAAGACACACAAGCTGAAACGTCAAGACTGGGCCAAGAAATATCTCAAGACTGATTTTTCTAAGGTTTTATGGACTGATGAAATGAGAGTGAGTCTTGATGGGCCAGATGGATGGGCCCGTGGCTGGATTGGTAAAGGGCAGAGAGCTCCAGTCCGACTCAGACGCCAGCAAGGTGGAGGTGGAGTACTGGTTTGGGCTGGTATCATCAAAGATGAGCTTGTGGGGCCTTTTCGGGTTGAGGATGGAGTCAAGCTCAACTCCCAGTCCTACTGCCAGTTTCTGGAAGACACCTTCTTCAAGCTGTGTTACAGGAAGAAGTCTCCATCCTTCAAGAAAAACATGATTTTCATGCAGGACAATGCTCCATCACACGCGTCCAAGTACTCCACAGCGTGGCTGGCAAGAAAGGGTATAAAAGAAGAAAAACTAATGACATGGCCTCCTTGTTCACCTGATCTGAACCCCATTGAGAACCTGTGGTCCATCATCAAATGTGAGATTTACAAGGAGGGAAAACAGTACACCTCTCTGAACAGTGTCTGGGAGGCTGCGGTTGCTGCTGCACGCAATGTTGATGGTGAACAGATCAAAACACTGACAGAATCCATGGATGGCAGGCTTTTAAGTGTCCTTGCAAAGAAAGGTGGCTATATTGGTCACTGATTTGTTTTTGTTTTGTTTTTGAATGTCAGAAATGTATATTTGTGAATGTTGAGATGTTATATTGGTTTCACTGGTAAAAATAAATAATTGAAATGGGTATATATATTTTTTTTGTTAAGTTGCCTAATAATTATGCACAGTAATAGTCACCTGCACACACAGATATCCCCCTAAAATAGCTAAAACTAAAAACAAACCAAAAACTACTTCCAAAAATATTCAGCTTTGATATTAATGAGTTTTTTGGGTTCATTGAGAACATGGTTGTTGTTCAATAATAAAATTAATCCTCAAAAATACAACTTGCCTAATAATTCTGCACTCCCTGTACTTTAGCATTGGCTGCCCCTACTATTAGAAGGGGCAGCCTTACGCTAAAGATGCCGTACGGAAACTCCGTACCTTGCGTACGCAGGGCCCGCGCAACATTGTGAATCGGCGTAAGTATGCAATTTGCATACTATACGCTGACCACAATGGGAGCGCCCCCTAGCGGTCAACGCAAGAATGCAGCCTAAAATCTGCGTGGCATAAGAGCCTTATGCCACGCAGATTTTAGGCTGCAGTCGGCGTAACGAGTTCTCTGAATCAGGAGAACACGTTACGCCGGCGCAAGTCAGCAATTGCGCTGCGTAACCTATAGTTACGCAGGCGCAATTGCTTACTGAATCTGGGCCACTGAAAATAGAGAAGCTCAAATATTCTTATTCCAATATGTAAATATACAAAGTAAATATTTGTGGGCAAAGTATGGTATACTATCTAGTCACTAATGACATTAAGGCCCAGATTCTCGTAGATCGGCGTAAAACTGGGCGGGCGTAACGTATCTGATTTACGTTACGCCGCCGCAAGTTTTTCAGGCAAGTGCTTTATTCACAAAGCATTTGCGTGTAAAGTTGCGGCGGCGTAACGTAAATCACCCGGCGGAATTCAAATTCGGCAGGTAGGGGGCGTGTAGCATTTAAATGAAGCGCGTTCCCGCGCCGCACGAACGGCGCATGCGCCGTCCGTAAAATATCCCAGGGTGCATTGCTCCAAATGACGTCGCAAGGACGTCATTGGTTTCGATGTGAACGTAAATGGCGTGCAGCCCCATTCACGGACGACTTACGCAAACAACGTAACTTTTCAAATTTCGACGCGGGAACGACGGCCGTACTTAACATTGGTTGCGCCTCATATACCCAGGGGCAACTTTACGCCGGGACAAGCCTAACGTAAACGTCGTAACTTTACTGTGTTGGCCGCGCGTAGGTTCGGGAATTCGCGTATCTAGCTAATTTGCATACTCGACAGGGAAAACGACGGAAGCGCCACCTAGCGGACAAAAAAAAATTGCATTTAAGATCCGACGGCGTAAGAGACTTACGCCTGTCGGATCTAATGGATATCTATGCGTAACTGATTCTAAGAATCAGTCGCATAGATACAACGGCCCAGATTAGGACTTACGACGGCGTACATGGCGCTGCGCCGTCGTAAGCTCTTTGAGAATCTGGGCCTAAGATTATTAAGTTTAGAGGTTTTATGTAGTTATTAGTAACTACTGTTAAGCAAAGAGTTATTAACAATACAAAGGGAGCTTCAAAATCATATTAGTAAAATAGCAATAAAATAAAACATTTTAACTTCCCAATCTTCTCTCTTTGTTGTAATAATAAATCTACAAAAGGGGGTTTAAAGTGCTACTAAACCCACAACAGTACAATCATTTTATATATGCAGTAAAGCATGCTTGGTATACTCTCTGTGGAACCTAAAGAGTTAATGCTCTGCATTGTGTAAAAAGGCTGTTTGAGCCTGTCTTCTCTGAATCTCCCCTTCTTACACTGTCCCCAAACCATCTCCTGATACAACAGAGCTTGGGGACATGCACATGCTCAGTTTGGTGTGTGTTGCTAGAGAGATTTTTTTTTCTTTGGGGGGGGGGGGGATGTAATCAGCAGAGGGCCAATCAGCACTGTCCAGACAGAGGGTAGGGTGTCCTGCAGCCTCATAGGAGGGTAGAATAAAAATTCCTCCTACAGGCTCTAACCAGACACTGATAGAAGTCACAAGACTGCTATATACTGCCATTGAGAAAAGGTATTTAGCAGTTTATATTTATTAAAACTATTGCATTTCCATTTTCTGTGTACTGTGGGAGACCAGATATAATGAATTTACATTCATGTACATGTACATTCTTTACTGTGTAAGGGGTTAGCTCGGTAGCGGGGTGTGTGACCCCTTGGATGGGTTCACCACACACTAAATTTATACAGAAAGGCAGTCGAAGACGGTTGAAAACAAAGATTTTGGTTTATTCTTCCATCTTGCTGGAAACAAGTGCAAGCATCCAAACAGCATAAACAAAATCAAACATAAAATAAACCCTGGCCACTTGGGGCGTCTACCTTCACCACACAGGAACCTTTCTAGGGAGTCTAGCACAGCCTACTGCTGGGCAGACACTGCTGGTCATACAACAGAAAAACAATAGTCTTTTAGATTTTTATCACACAGAAAAATCAATCCTCTCCTCACCTCTTCAGAAGATTTTCTGCTACTGCTCTCCTTCACTCAGAAAGCCTCAGGATGCAGCAATCAGTGGTTATCCTCTGGACTACTTATAGAGGCCTTAATTGCCTCATTCGGAACAGCTGAAGTTTTCCAACGCCCTTAAACCTTTTCTGGCTACTTTTGCAGCCGATGCCTAATAACAATTGGTGTATTGTCTAAACAAGGCAGAAATGTATGTCCTGTCTGTGACAACACCCACAGATTTACCTGACTTCCTGTCACAACATGTTTACTAAATTGCCATCCTGCAACACATATTAAAAGAACGTATGAACAAATTATACAATGCTAGAAGATAAGAAAACCACTAGGCCTTTTAAGCCATCTGACCACAGTTGAAAGACCAAGAAGTACATTTTTGGTTACTATGGTGATGAACCGCTACATGATTTCATGACTCTTCCAAACTGAAAATGACGGGTTCATGTCCAACTCCTATTCAACCTCAACCTGAAGCTCAGTTCTAATAATAGGTACAGGCATAGGCGTGCGCAGGGGGTGTGCCGGCGCAGATTTCCCCTGCTGATAGTTCATCAAAGCCCCACAACGAGGCTCCTAAAAAAAATTGTAAATAATCTAAAAAAAAAAAAAGTAAAACAAAAATAAATACAAAAATAAAAAACTACTAACACCGTCCACTCACTGCCCTACTGACACTTCCGCTGCTCTACTGTCATGACACCATCCATGTTTTACTACATTTAAAAAAAAAAAAAGGTGTATATATTGTCAGGGGTTCACTCCAAGTGTAGCGCTTTAACCACTTAAGCCCCGGACCAATAGGCTGCTAAATGACCCAAGGGGTTTTTACAATTCGGCACTGCATCGCTTTAACAGACAATTGCACGGTCGTGCGATGTAGCTCCCAAACAAAATTGGTGTCCTTTATTCCCCACAAATAGAGCTTTCTTTTGGTGGTATTAGATCACCTCTGTGGTTTTTATTTTTTGCGCTATAAACAAAAATAGAGCGACAATTTTGAAAAAAATTCAATATTTTTTACTTTTTGCTATAATAAATATCCACCAAAAACATATATACAATTTTTTTTCCCCTCAGTTTAGGCTGATACGTATTCTTCTACCTATTTTTGGTAAAAAAAAAATCGCAATAAGCGTTTATCGATTGGTTTGCGCAAAATTTATAGCGTTTACAAAATAGGGGATCATTTTATTATTTTTATTTTTTTTACTACTAATGGCGGCGATCAGCGATTTTTTTCGGGACTGCGACATTATGGCGGACACTTCGGACAATTTTGACACATTTTTGGGACCATTGTTATTTTCACAGCAAAAAATGCATTTAAATTGCATTGTTTATTGTGAAAATGACAGTTGCAGTTTGGGAGTTAACCACAGTTACTTTCACCTAGTGTGTGTTTACAACTGTAGGGGGGTGTGGCTGTAGGTCTGACGTCATCGATCGAGTCTCCCTATAAAAGGGATCACTCGATCGATGCAGCCGCCACAGTGAAGCACGGGGAAGCCGTGTTTACATACGGCTCTCCCCGTTCTTCAGCTCCGGGGAGCGATCGCGAGGGGGCGGCTAGAAACGAATAGACGCGCCGTCGTCCCGGATCGCTCCTGAAGCCACGGGAACCGCCGCATGTAGGGGGGGGGGGGGGTCCCGATCGGACCCCTGACCCACGTCTAGGCAGGGAGGTACAAGTACGCCAATGTGCCTGTCCGTGCCATTCTGCCGACGTAAATGTACATGCGGCGGCCTGGAAGTGGTTAAGGACTCCAACGCTCACTTTTCCCAATTTCAGGGCTTGTTTTGCCCACTTTTATTTAAAACAAAGTTCAAAACAAACAGAAGATTCCCTCACAGGGATATTCAGTACTTCAGTCCTATTACCAAAGTAAATGATATTCAGCCCTCCTGGCTTGTAAACGCAGCTCTCCAGCTCAGGCCTTATGCTTTAGGGCCTTGGTCTGTCTCCCACAGACCGGACTTTCATCACCTCCGTGCGTACAGAAAGTAGCCTCGTGCAACACTGGCTCTCACCTCTCTCTCCTAGATGAAGCCCTACTGCAGGGCCAATCCTAGGCAGGGCGCTTTGCACCCAGGCGCCTGCAGAGGTGGGGGCGCCAAAGTGCCAGAGTTCTCTCCTCCCTCCTTCTCTCCTTGTTTGTGTCCATCCAGAACTAGTGTTCTGAGCATAGGTGTGTGTCCGTCCAGAACTGGTGTGTGAGCATAGGGCAGCCCGTCTAGCCTGGCAGTGCTCGGGGGAGGGGCCGCTCCTCTTCCTGACACAAGGGTTCTAGTTTTCAGTAGCTGCTGAGTGCTGATGTGCAGAAATGAATTCCTCACACTGAGAGTCTTGGATCTCGCACTCCAAGATCAAGTTTGCGGACCCAACTTTCTGGCACCTGTGCCCTTCTGCTGCCCTAAAAGTTCATTCTCCACCACCAGGGGTGCTTGGATGAGATTTGTGCAAGAGGCCACCATCGGTATCTTGAGCTCCACTAACAGGTATGTATTTGACCAGGGTTTAGGTTTTTCACAATCTTTCTAGGTGCCCCTGCAAAAATCTGTCTCAGTTTCACTGTCAAGTCTTTCGTTTGGAAGGTACCCCACAATGCTATCTGCTTGCAGCAAGTCATTCATCAAAACAGGTTAGCAATTGTGATATTTGAAGTACTGTAGTAGAGTGATGACTCTGAAACCCTAGGTAGATATACTTGGATACTAATCAATGTATTTTACAGAAATGTACTGGTGGCATACCATGGTTCAAATGGTGATGAGTTGGCGGCTCTCCAAGTGGCCTCACACTGTGAAACTGATATTTGAGTGGGATACTGAAACATATGTTCTACAACCCGAGGCCATTTTTTTCAGCTCCTCGATTTACAAGAGCAGCCAACTCAGACACCCAATTGAGCAGGGCTGTCTTAATGAGTGGGCACTTCCCCGGAGCCCCAGCTGCATTGGGGGCCCCTGCACTTTCCCCAAAGCAGCTGGTCCTTGAGTCCAAACTGACCGAGTTCAGAGTGCTGGGGGGATATCTGGGGTGTAGAGGGGTCAGAGTGCTGGGGGGATATCTGGGGTGTAGAGGGGTCAGAGTGTTGGGGGGATATCTAGGGTGTAGAGGGGTCAGAGTGCTGGGGGGATATCTGGGGTGTAGAGGGGTCAGAGTGCTGGGGGGATATCTAGGGTATAGAGGGGTCAGAGTGCTGGGGGGATATCTGGGGTGTAGAGGGGTCAGAGTGTTGGGGGGATATCTAGGGTGTAGAGGGGTCAGAGTGCTGGGGGGATATCTGGGGTGTAGAGGGGTCAGAGTGCTGGGGGGATATCTAGGGTGTAGAGGGGTCAGAGTGCTGGGGGGATATCTGGGGTGTAGAGGGGTCAGAGTGCTGGGAGGATATCTGGGGTGTAGAGGGGTCAGAGTGCTGGGGGGATATCTGGGGTGTAGAGGGGTCAGAGTGCTGGGGGATATCTGGGGTGTAGAGGGGTCAGAGTGCTGGGGGGATATTTGGGGTGTAGAGGGGTCAGAGTGCTGGGGGGATAGCTGGAATGTAGAGGGATCAGAGTGCTGGGGGGATATCTGGGGTGTAGAGGGGTCAGAGTGCTGGGGGGATATCTGGGGTGTAGAGGGGTCAGAGTGCTGGGGGGATATGTAGGGTGTAGAGGGGTCAGAGTGCTGGGGGGATATTTGGGGTGTAGAGGGGTCAGAGTGCTGGGGGGATATCTGGGGTGTAGAGGGGTCAGAGTGCTGGGGGGATATTTGGGGTGTAGAGGGGTCAGAGTGCTGGGGGGATATCTGGGGTGTAGAGGGGTCAGAGTGCTGGGGGGATAGCTGGAATGTAGAGGGATCAGAGTGCTGGGGGGATATCTGGGGTGTAGAGGGGTCAGAGTGCTGGGGGGATATCTGGGGTGTAGAGGGGTCAGAGTGCTGGGGGGATATGTAGGGTGTAGAGGGGTCAGAGTGCTGGGGGGATATTTGGGGTGTAGAGGGGTCAGAGTGCTGGGGGGATATCTGGGGTGTAGAGCGGTCAGAGTGCTGGGGGGATAGCTGGAATGTAGAGGGATCAGAGTGCTGGGGGGATATCTGGGGTGTAGAGGGGTCAGCGTGCTGGGGGGATATCTGGGGTGTAGAGGGGTCAGAGTGTTGGGGGGATATCAGGGGGTGTAGAAGGGTCAGAGTTCTGGGGGGATATGTAGGGTGTAGAGGGGTCAGAGTGCTGGGGGGATATCTGGGGTGTAGAGGGGTCAGAGTGCTGGGGGGATATCTGGGGTGTAGAGGGGTCAGAGTGCTGGGGGGATATGTAGGGTGTAGAGGGGTCAGAGTGCTGGGGGATATATGGGGTGTAGAGGGGTCAGAGTGCTGGGGGGATATCTGGGGTATAGAGGGGTCAGAGTGCTGGGGGGATATCTGGGGTGTAGAGGGGTCAGAGTGCTGGGGGGATATCTGGGGTGTAGAGGGGTCAGAGTGCTGGGGGGGATATCTGGGGTGTAGAGGGGTCAGAGTGCTGGGGGGATATCTGGGGTGTAGAGGGGTCAGAGTGCTGGGGGGATATCTGGGGTATAGAGGGGTCAGAGTGCTGGGGGGATATCTGGGGTGTAGAGGGGTCAGAGTGCTGGGGGGGATATCTGGGGTGTAGAGGGGTCAGAGTGCTGTGGGGATTTCTGGGGTGTAAAGGGGTCAGAGTGCTGTGGGGATTTCTGGGGTGTAGAGGGGTCAGAGTGCTTTGGAGAAAGGGCAGGGCCCCCCCCCATGCAGCTGGGGCCCATGGGCAGTGCCCAGGTGTGCCCTCTCATTAAGACAGCCCTGCCTGGACAGGTCTCTCACACCGACCTGGCAGCCAGGATATCACTCGGAACACTTGAGAAGGAACAAGTCTCTGCCACAGACTTGGCTGAAATGAAGATAGGAGTGGAACCTCTGCCACAGGCCCTCACTCTAGAACACAGTTTAGTTGCAGCGAATCCTTCTCAACAATGATGGCGCCTGAATCTCCCTCAGGTAGCTTTTAGTTTGCAGGTCACCGACTGACAGGTTGCCCAAAAGACAAACTCCCAATGTCCGGTCACCTCGATCCCCGATGGATTGTCTAGGCCCTGTTGGATCGCCTGCCTCCGGGCTCACCTCAGACTGACTCCCCATCGAACAGCACAACTCGCTTGGGATCTTCCTCGTAGAACTAGGGAACCAGTTCTACGAGGTAAAGTTACTGGGGCCCCTTCTCAGCTTCAGTTGCTCCGGGCCATGAGCGCCCAGAACTGGGAACACCGCGTAGCACGTGCACCCCGCCCTGGTAGGCCATGTCTCCTGGGCCCGTGATGTGCGCACACCCTGAAGGTGGGTGCCGCACCCGGAACCAGGAACCGAACACCTCCACAATAGCGTCTGCCCCAGAAGTACCCTCCCCCAGCATGCCCCGCGAGGGAGAAACTCCTCTGATTGGCTGCTGGCAGGAAGGCGCCACCTCCTGGACCTCTCTGGCACCACCTGTCACCAAGAGATGGAAAGGTGTCTCTGGAACACAGAATGGAACCACAGGACAGCCCAGCCTGGCAGAAACACAATTTACATGAATTAACCGGATGAGAGCAACATAACTCTCTCACCCCCCCTCTAAATTTAACATAGCACCTGGACTGAAAGTACACAGGCGCTACATCTATTTGCTAATACTAGCAGCATGAGGTTTAAAAAATAATCAATGTTGATTGAGAGAATGAAGTTCTAATTTTATTGGTTTAAAGCGTCTGAAACGTTAACAGAATAGGAGATTAGAGAGACTAAATTATTAATGTCTCAAACATTATTAAACAGAGAGACTGATCTCCAGAGGTCTGAGAGTGACTGTCTCATCAGCCTTCCCAGATGACCATGAATTTATGAACAACTGGTTTGGTTTTTCTGATGAGAAATCTATGGATTTATAATCTCCTGACAAAGGTGAAAGAGCACTTGCTTCCACATACACAACTACTGCTGTCCAACATTTGGATGAAAGACTCTTGAAATAACTCTGTAAAATGGAGGAGGAAGACTATCTCATTCTAATTTATTTTGTTTCTTGTAATAGATATGACTATGCACAAGGAAAGACAAAGCTGTGTCAATACAAGAGGAAAATAGATACAGCAACTGCAATATGTTAACGGAAGCAGTAGGATTGCACACACTTTTGGATTCTACAGCAGTCGAAAATGAGTGTAAGTCTGACAAGCCAACTGTCAGCTGTCAGGTGGAAGGGATCAGGCTGCAGACCTAGGATCGGCATGGTGCCGCTGAGTAGAGGGGAGGGAGACCAGCAAACGTCTGTTCGCTGATCTCCATCTACCTAGTAAGAGCTGAGGAATGATAAATTCTGGGTTCAGCTGTCACTTTCCCCAGACACATTAGCGGGGAAGAAACTAATTAGCTTCAATGGAGGGCAGGTGAGACACATCAGGGGCCATGATGTCTCATTACAGTGAGCCTGTCTAAACCAAATAGTATCAGACAGGTGACTTTTGGACCCCTATGTGAAAAAAAAACACTTTGGCCCAGATTCACGTAGAATCGGGCAAATCTGCGGCGGCGTAACGTATGACATTTACGTTACGCCGCCGCAAGTTTTACGGGCAAGTGCTTGATTCACAAAGCACTTGCCTGTAAAGTTGCGGCGGCGTAGCGTAAATCCCCCGGCGCAAGCCCGCCTAATTCAAATGATCCGGGTAGGGGGCGTGGATCATTTAAATTAGGCGCGTTCCCGCGCCGAACGTACTGCGCATGAGCCGTCCCTAAAATTTCCGGACGTGCATTGTGCTAAATGACGTCGCAAGGACGTCATTGGTTTCGACGTGAACGTAAATGGCGTCCAGCCCCATTCATGGACGAATTACGCAAACAACATAAAATTTTCAAATTTCGACATGTGAACGACGTCCATACTTAACATTGGCTGCGCCTCCTAATAGCAGGAGCAACGTTACGACGAAAACGACTTACGAAAACGACGTAAAAAATGACCGCCGGGCGCACGGGAGCGCCACCTAGCGGCCAGCGTGAGAATGCACCCTAAGATACGACGGCGTAAGAGACTTATGCCAGTCGTATCTTAGGCTAATGTCGGCGTATCTAGCTTTCTGAATACAGAAAGTAGATACGCCGGCGCAGATTTGAATTTACGTGGCGTATCTATGGATACGCTGGCATAAATTCTATCTGAATCTACCCCTTTGAGCCACATACATGCACATAAACACATGCAGCGTGGGGGTGCCTACATCTGAAAATGTTGATTTATTAACGATTAACACTAATATGATGACCTGTAAAAGGCTTTTAAAGCATCAACTATGGAAAATTTAAGGTACTAAAATTTGTCCTCGTTTTATAGGCGTATGCAATTTAAGGCTTAACACGTTGGGCAGCTACCGTATTATACCGCGCAGCTACCGGGTATACCGCGCGCCGACGTATAACGCGCACACCAAGCTGAGAAGTTTTGGAAAAAACATACTTTTTGGATGCTTAGCCTCGTCGGTGTCTGTCTGCTGTCGGCGACCATCGGCGGCCTTGTCCGGCGTCCGTCTGCGGCCTTGCGCGGGGTCCGTCCAGCCTTGTCGGTGTCCGTCTGCTGTCTTGCCCGGCATCCATCGGCGGCCTTGTCCGGCGTCTGTCTGCGGCCTTGCGCGGGGTCCGTCCAGCCTTGTCGGTGTCCGTTGCGTCCGTCTCCCGGGGGTTGCAGCGTTGAATTTGGCGCCTCGGTCGAGCTGTGCAGAGACGGATTTCCGGTGTGTTCGGCTCCTCTCGGCTCCTCTCACGTAGCTGCGGGCGGAGCCGAGCGTGGCCGAGCCTAGCCGAGTGCACAGTACACTCGGCTCGGCTCAGTCTTTGTCAGGCTTTGTCGGCGGCGCTCAGAGACAGCGAGGATCGGCTGTCTCTGAGGAGGATCGGCGTATATCGGGCACCCACGATTTCCCCCTGATTTTAAGGGGAAAAAAGTGTGCGGTATACGCTGATAAATACGGTAATTACATGGCACAACCTCATCTTTTATATTTTACCCCAAAAATTGTGTAATATATTGTGTTTGTGTGCCCTAATATTAACTTTAGTGTATTTTTCACTGAAATTGTGGGTGTGATAAATCTTTGCGCTAATATAGAAAAACTATAACTACCACCATTTTATTTTCTGGGATCTTATTTTTGGGGGGTTTATGTAGTCTTCAGGCCTGGATTGATTTTGTTTTTAACACGTGTGAAATGCTCTGGGAGTTAAAGGGGTTGTCAAGGTACATATTTTTTCACCTAATTACATTTACTTACCTGAGCCCTGGAAAGTGCCGCGTCACGAATGCGCTCGATTGATGTCTGGGCTTCTCGGCTCTTCATTGGATAGATTGATAGCAGCACAGCCATTGGCTCGCGTTTCTGTCAATCAAATCTAATGATGCAGTGCCTCGGGGGCGGGGCCGAGTGATACACGGGAGTGAGTATCACACGGGAGCGCGCAAGCAAGCTAACCCCCTCAGGAAAGAGCTTCCCAGAGGGGGTTAGCTCTTGCGGGGAGGAGCCGCGAGAGCCGCCATGGGACCCCAGAAGAGGATGTTCAGGGCCACTCCATGCAAAACAAACTGCACAGTGGAAGTAAGTATGACATGTTTGTTTGTTTTTTGTTTTTTTTTAAAACAAACCCATACAACCCCTTTAACTTCTTCAGACCCGCGCTATAGCCGAATGACGACTACAGCGCGGACCTGAAAATCCAACTGGACGTCAATTGACGTCCGCCCTTTTGGGCGTTCCCCGCGCGTGCTCCAGAGCGCGCAGCAGGGAAACTCTGTGTTGGCCGTGTCCCTTGGACACAGCCAATTACAGTTCGCCGCGAACGGCCAATCAAAGTGGCCATTTGCGATGCGATCTGTGCGGCCAATGAGAGATGATCTCATATGAGATCATCTCTCATTGCCGTTTTACAAAGAGACAGCGTCCTGTCTCTGGAGAGGAGACCGATCTGTGTCCCTTGTACATAGGGACATAGATCTGTCACCCCCCCCCCCCCAGTCACCCCCCTCCACCTACAGTAAGAACACAATGCAGGGAATACATTTAACCCCTTCCTCACCCCCTAGCGTTAACCCCTTCAATGCCAGTCACATTTATACAGTAATTAGTGCATATTTATAGCACTGATTGCAGTATAAATGTGAATGGCGCCAAAAATGTGTCAAAAGTGTCCGATGTGTCCGCCATTTCTAGTAAAAAAAAAAAAGAAATAATAAAAAATAATAATTCTGTCCCCTATTTTGTAGGCGCTATAACTTTTGCGCAAACCAGACGCTTATTGCGATTTTTTTTTTTTACCAAAAATATGTAGAAGAATACGTATCGGCCTAAACTGAGAAAAAAAATGTTTTTTTTTTTTAATCGGCATATTTATTATAGCAACAAGCAGGGCTGGACTGGGACAAAAATTTGGCCCTGGACTTCACCCAGGGGAAAGAATCAGTTCGGTGCCCCCCCCCTATGGGACAAGGTTAGGCAGAAGTGAGAAACTCTCAGGCCATAGCTGTTGAGTCAGCTGTCTGTCCCCTCCCCCATGCTTCTCTGTCGTCCCCTCTGCTCCTCTGGTCCTCCCCCTGCTTCTCTGTTCCCCCCCAGGTGAGCGCTGCGGGAAGGGAGAGGAGATGAGCGCTGCAGGAAGGGAGAGAGAGAGGAGAGAAGGAGGGGGGCAGCGGTCCGCTGTCACTGAAGCCGGCCCACTGAGCCATCGGCCCACCGGGAAACTCCCTGTAGTCCCAATGGCCAGTCCATCCCTGGCAACAAGTAAAAAATATTGTATTTTTTTCAAAATTTTCGCTCTTTTTTGTTTATAGTGCAAAAAATTAAAACCGCACAGGCGATCAAATACCACCAAAAGAAATCTCTACTTGTGGGGAAAAAAGGACGTCAATTTTGTTTGGGAGCCACGTCGCACGACCGCGCAATTGTTAGTTAAAGCGACGCAGTGCCGAAAGCTGAAATTTCACCTGGGCAGGAGGGGGGTATATGTGCCCAGTAAGCAAGTGGTTAAGAGCCGGTTCACACTGGGGTGACTCGTCAGCGTCCCATTCTATGCAATGGAACCGTTCTAATAGGAGTGACGCAAGGTTCCTGTATGACTTCGGGGGCGGCTCGGGGCGATTTGCATTGACTTCTATACAGAATTCATTTTGCTAATCGCCTCTGAAGTCGTCTTCAGGACGACTTGCAGAGTCGCCCCCAAAGTCGTGCCGCCGCAGTGTGAACCGGCTCTAAAGAGTTAAAAGCGAATAATGATCCACTTTGGCCAACTTGCTTTGAAGACAAACGTTGAAAAACTTTTAAATGCAATATAAAAAAAATCCACTAGATGGCACCATGACCATAGTCAATACCCCTTTAGCACTGACCCAAGAATGACCTGAACAATGAAATGACCATTTAAGATTTGACCCCTTCTGATTATAGATCGTTCGTCATACTCATACTGACCTGAGCCCTTCCAATAATACTTATTTCTGCCATTATTTTTTCTGCTGCGGTATCATTAGGAGTCCTGCCTGTCCGTCAGTTTACAGTAACTCTTTGTTTTCCCAGATAAACTTACAGGGAGTGCCCTTCAGTTAATAACAGGTTGAGATCTGGCAGTCCGCCATGCTGATACATTCAACTGAAACTCTGGGAAAGCAAAGCTACCCGAAAAACAATGAGCAAGAGAAACCCCGATTAGAAGCCTATTAAACGGCGAGGCTTCTTGGAAGACATGCATTGTGAATGGATAAGGATCAGTTAGAGACAATCCACCTACATTACCGGTACGATTCTCCCTCTTATTGTTCCTGATGTACGAGAAACTGCTTATTCTTGTTCTACAACTATTTCTGGTAAATACCGTTCCCCCTGTCCTGCTTTCCTATCATTCTGTAACCTGCTACACTGTCCATGAACATCAACACCTTAATCACTTGGTCCCATCCTGTCTGACCTGCAGAGCTTGCACTTGACTGCATTCAGAGGGAGTCTGCTGAAGATCTGCCAAGATGTACCATGCTGCTGCTGTACCATTCCCCATCCTGAGCAATCTGACAGCTGAACTGGGCAGCGGCACCAACCAGCCATTGTTAACAGGTGAGCCTGAGCAGGTAATGATGTTTAAAGTGTAACTCTGCCCAAAATTCAATTTTAGAACGGAGAAGGCTTAGATGTCCTTTGAGGTTTTAATTGCTGTCTATTTCCCCTTTGGGAAGATTTTACCATTACTTTGAAGAATCCACTAGGGCTAGTAACACTGTCTTCTAAGGAATGTACGGAGAATGCATTTCAATGGAATCGGGTTGGGGTGGGAGATGATTAAGACGCAGGGGCGGACTGACCATTCGTGCACTCGTGCACTGCCCGAGGGCCCCATGCCACTAGGGGGCCCTATCAGGGTTGCCAGCCTCAGTAAAACCAGGGACAGTATGTAAAAATTTTTTTTTTTTACATCTGTCCCTGAAATGTCCCTTACCGTCATCCCTTTGGTCTAAAAATCCCAAGATTATAGCTGCCCCGCCTCTCCGGTACCTTTTCAGTGTGTGTTTGTGTATTCTGTGTGTATTTCTACTGTATGTGTGTATACTGTGTGGCCCCATAATCTCCTATTGCCTGGGGGCCCCATAATCTATTGCCTGGGTGCCCCATAATCTCCTATTGCACGGGGCCTCATAATCTCCTATTGCCTGGGGGCCCCATAATCTCCTAGTGCCCGGGGCCTCATAATCTCCTATTGCAAGGGGCCCCATAATCTCCTATTGCACAGGGCCTCATAATCTCCTAGTGCCCGGGGGGCCCCATAATCTCCTATTGACCGGAGGCCCCACGAGTTGTCAGTCCGCCCCTGTTAAAACGGTTTATTTTGCATAGTCAACACAGGTCAAAGCCTAGGGCAGCGGTGGGGAACCTTGGCACCCCAGATGTTTTGGCACTACATTTCCCATGATACTCGTGCACTCTGCAGTGTACAATGTAGATATCATGGGAAATGTAGAGCATCATGGGAAATGTAGTTCCAAAACATCTGGGGTACCAAGGTTCACCATCACTGGCCTAGGGCAACAAGACTTTACACACAATCGGAAATTCCGACAAGAAAAGTCCGATGTGTCCGAAATTCCGACCGTATGTATGCTCCATCGGACTTTTGCTGTTGGAATTTCCGCCAACAAAAGATTGAGATCTGGTTCTTAAATTTTCCAATGGAAAAAAATCCTGTCAGAAATTCCGTTTGTCTGTAGTAATTCCAAGGCGCAAAATTCAGAGAACTTTTGTGCTACTGTGTGTATGCAAGCCAAGCTTGAGCGGAATTCCGACGGAAAATCCGATCGTGTGTACGTGGCATAAGGGTTTCTGGCTACCAATGACACATTCGCCCCAAGAATACAGGATATTTTCTTTGTACTTTGCAGAGGATACTAGGCGTTCTAATAAGAAAGCTCAGCAGTGCCTGGGTGGTAGTCTTAGGCCCAGATTCTCAAAGGGCTTACGACGGCGCAGCGCCATGTACGCCGTCGTAAGTCCTAATCTGGGCCGTCGTATCTATGCGACTGATTCTTAGAATCAGTTACGCATAGATATCCATTAGATCCGACAGGCGTAAGTCTCTTACGCTGTCGGATCTTAAATGCAATTTTTTTTTTGCCCGCTAGATGGCGCTTCCGTCGATTTCCCTGTCGAGTATGCAAATTAGCTAAATACGCGAATTCACGAACGTACGCGCGACCGACGCAGTAAAGTTACGACGTTTACGTTAGGCTTTTCCCGGCGTAAAGTTGCCCCTGGGTCTATGAGGCGCAGTCAATGTTAAGTATGGCTGTCGTTCCCGCATCGAAAATTTATAAAATTACGTTGTTTGCGTAAGTCGTCCGTGAATGGTGCTGGACGTAATTTACGTCCACGTCAAAACCAATGACGTCCATTTAGAACAATGCACGCCGGGAAATTTAAGGGACGGCGCATGCGCAGTTCGTTCAGCGCGGGGACGCGCTTCATTTAAATGAAACACACCCCCTACCCACCGAATTTGAATTCCGCCAGGTGATTTGCGCTACGTCGCCGCAACTTTACAGGCAAGTGCTTTGTGAATAAAGCACTTGCCTGAAAAACTTGCGGCGGCATAACGTAAATCAGATACGTTACGCCCGCCCATTTTTACGCCGATCTACGAGAATCTGGCCCTTCGTTTCTGGGAATAAATTGAGAAGGCATGCCATTGAGTTCTGAACTTCATTAACACATTGGCATATATAAGGGGTTTGGCTGGAAGACTGACATATTTTCTGCCATTGTAATCCAGCTGGAAAGTGATTAAAGTTCATATTCTGTATGGTCATCACAAGTTGTAGTCTAGATTGGCAGGACTGCATGGGGTGGCACAGATGTCATGTTGCCGGGTTCAAGTACCACATTCCCATATAACACAGGATATTTTTATTGTACTTTGCAGAGGATACTAGACTTTCCAATAAGTAAGCCCAGCAGTGCCTGAATTGGTAGCCATCCTAGGAATATATAGAAAGGGCATATTATGGACTTCTGACCATCAGTAATACATTGTAAAATAGGAAGGTTTAATTGGCAGACTGCCATTGTAATCCACCTGGGTCCTCAGTTAAAATTATTCCTGATGTTTTTGCACTTTTGCTTCTGAAAATATGTTCAGTTTACCCACCCTGTGTCTGACAACTAGATGCCAACTGCTACCAGAATAAGATGAAGGCATGCTCTACTCTTCTAGTCACCTGTTCCAGATGTCCTGACACACAGTGGGCTAACTATGTGCATTCCCAGTCTTGCTGTGTCTTGTGTACATTGACATCCTGATCCTGTTAGTCTGGTACTAAGGCTAGGTAGTTGGTAGGGGTAGGGCAGGCATAAGACAATGGGTGTAGGGGGACAGAATGTCTAAATAAAATCTTGGGAGCAACGCTGTATCCTGGTCTAGGCCAACAAGGCCCAGGCCTAGGGCAGCACTTTGCAGGGGGGCAGCATGGAAAGAGTCCCTGACAGCTTGCATTAAACTGTTAGTGTAGCGCCAGTCTTATGGGGCGGACTGGGCAGAGAGGCAAATTAGTCTAGCGGCCACACTGCTTCTGGTATGGGGGCGGCCAGCATTCCACATATGTGGGGGGGGGGGGTGCTTCTAATTTTCAAATTTTCACTGTCCTATCATCCTGGACCACAAACCTTCCTCACTGTGCTATATGTTTTCTGCTGCACCATTGCCATGGTTATATCTTCTTAGTCCTCTCCATAAAATTATCAGAAATTTGTGCTTAAAGTAGAACTTTAGGCAACACTTTTTTTTTAATTTTGGATAGAGTAAGGAAGGGTTATAGCCCCTGTCAGGTTATTTTTTACCATCCCTGTCCCATTGCAGAGATTTCCCTTCACTTCCTGCCCCATAGCCAAACAGGAAGTGAGAGAAAATCTATGTAAATTAAGGGAATCAATTGTCCCCTCCTGGCCCAGGAACTAGTGTCCCCACTCAAAATTTAAACAGCAAGGGGTGTGGCCTTGACAGGAAGGGGTTTGTCATTGTTATGCCCCTCACTACACGTGACCGATGTGTATTCGGGCACACTGTTAACTCTTCTCATACCAATGCATTCCAGTAGGCGCAGAATCCTTATGAACTTTTATTAGTACAAGATAGAGTAAAACTGAAACAGATACAAACAAGTACAATTAGTAAATAATCACACAATTAGAGCATCCCTAACTACCTAGCTAGAGACACAAAGATAAACGTGCCGGAGATGGATCGGTATGGCTAACGTGGGATAGAACTCAGCAGACATGTGCTTGCTTCCAAGGAGAAAATAGAAAGAAAGGCCTGAAGATGGTGCAAAGCATTCTGGGAAGGAAATACAGAGCCTTGCATGGACCAAAACTAACCAGCTATTCTAACTAACTGAATTTAATGGAAATGGTGCAGTTAAACAAAATGTCCATTAGATGGCAGCATTGATTTAATTCAAACAGTCATATTTAAATTAGGGGGTACACGAGTTTAGTCAGGCCTATGGCAGCACAAAACCTAAATACACTACTGCTTGGGAGTAATATCTACAGTTCTTCTGACCAGAATCCAGTGCTATTGGGTGCAGAGAAGGGTTAGGCCATCGCCAATTGTCAGATACTGACACCATTAAAAACCAGTCTGAACTTACAGCACACTATGAAGAGGAGAGAACAAACTCTCCAGAATAGAAGAACCCTATAGAGTAGTGCGGAGGCTATTGTGCCTCTTTCTAAAAAAAAATGATGGAAAATTCACTTTTCCCTCTAGAATGTGAGTGTACACCCTCATGTTTCTGTAGTTATGGACGGTCCTGTCGTTTTTGCCAGCTTACCCACATATTACTCCAATGTCCCTTTGCACTTCATAATAGTTAAAAAATAAAGGTGCCCTTTGTAACCGAGGCCCTCTTTTTGTTTATGCATAAGCATAGCAAGCCTTAATCTTTAGACTGACATAAAGACCGATGCTTGAGTTTGCATAGCAGCCGTAAGACTTTAGAACAGTGGTCTCCAAACTGCGGCCCGGGGGCCAAATGCGGCCCTTTGCTTGCTTGAACCCAGCCCCTGGAGCACTTTTCCTCCCACTGATGCAAGACACATAAATCTGCCAAATGACAATCAACACTGGGGCACCATTTCTCCTACTGACATTAACAATGGGGCATTTTTCCTCCCAATGATACCAACCATAGGGCACTATTCCTCCCTTATACCAAATGGGGCGATGTTTGCTCCCACCAATGCCAGAAAAATTTCCACTCCTGCTGGCCACCGTCCGGCCCCTCTAAAGTCTGAAGGACAATAAACTGGCCCGTTGTTTAGAAAGTTTGGAGACCCCTGCTTTAGAAGCTGGTTGGTTGTGTGGACATGATTTGGATGGGCCATATTCCCGTAGATTTCGGGCGGGCGTCGCGTAAGCCATTTACACTCCGCCGCCCCAACCTACAGGAGCAAGTGCTGTATTCCCCAAACACTTGCTCCGTAGTTTGGGGCGGCGTAGTGTATTTGGCCCGGCGTATCCCCGCGTAAATCCAAGGGGGGCGGCTTCTATTTAAATTAAGCGCGCCCCCGATTCTAACGAACTGCGCATGCGCCGGGCTTAAAATAGCCCAGTGCGCATGCTCCAGTTCTCGGCGTAAAACGTCAATGACGCCGACGTGTGCGTCATTGACGTAAAGTCGTATTCACGAACGACTTAGTAAAACGACGTACCCGACGGGAAAACACGACGCGGACCCGACGCCATACTTAACATGGCCTACGTGGGACTGGACTTACCCCGCATATAGCAGGGGTAACGACGGTTACGTGACGCAAATTCGTTCGGGAATCGGCGTATCAGGCTCATTTGCATAAACAAATGAGACCTGAACGTAAACGCCACCTAGCGGCCGGCGGAGTAATTACATTTAAGATCCGACAGTTTAAGTGACTTACACATGTCGGATCTTCAGCGTATCTATGCGAAAATGATTCTAAGAATCACTCGCATAGATACACTGGCCAAACAAGAGAGATACGACGGAGTATCCTAAGATACTCCATCGTAACTATACTCAGAATATGGCCCGATGTCTTAAAGTGAGCTTTTAGGCATAAACATAGATGTCCTGTTTACCTGATTATTCATGTTTATACAATAAGAGGAGAGGAGCCAATGCAGACACTACCAGTGCTGGCTGGTAGTGGTGATGGATAAGGTTTTATACGTTCAGCTGGTATTTCCAAAGTAGACTTCTATCTATGGAAGAATATGAAATGATCTGATTGAAATCAATTGGACATCTTATATCTAATCCCACCTTACACCACCATCCTATCTGATGACAGCATTATTGCAGGGAAACTGTATTTATTTTTCTCATTTCTGTTACCACAAGATGCTACAGAGAACATCGTAGAGGTTTGGTTAAAGGAGTTCTCTGACCTAAAACTTTTAACCCCCGATGTGCCCGGGCTGTAAAACTATACAAAATAAACTTTCACTTACCTGCCTATGATCCCCCGTTGTTCCGATATCGCCGTCCCGTTCTCCGGTCCCGGTCTCTTCCACTTCCTGCGTGTCGGTGACTCACAGTGCGCTCAGCCTATCAGCGGCCGCAGCAATGTCCCGTCGCGGCCGCTGATAGGCTGAGCGCACTGTGAGTCACCGACACGCAGGAAGCGGAAGAGACCGGGACCGGAGAACCGGACGGCGATATCGGAACAACGGGGGATCGTAGGCAGGTAAGTGAAAGTTTATTTTGTATAGTTTTACAGCCCGGGCACAGCGGGGGTTAAAAGTTTTAGGTCAGAGAACTCCTTTAATGTTAAGAGTTAGGGGTTACATTGAGGTTAAGCGTTATAGTTAGGTTGGGGATACATTTCAGGTTTAAAGGTTAAATTACCTTTTAGGTGATTGGTTAATGTTAAAAGTAATCGTAAGGGAACGCGTGAGAATGGAGTTCCTGCACTTTTTTCACAGCAGGAACTCGGTTCCCTTTGCAGGACTAGAGCAGCCGAGCCGCCCGAGCCAATCCTTCACTAAGCGGCGATGCCCAGCTCGAGTCACTGTCAGGGGCAGGCGAACCTTAGTGATCCTTTATGTTACTGGCCGCTTCCTGTATATGGATTCATCGGGTAGTGTGCGGGTATTCCGTCACTTCCTCGGTGCCGCAATGTCTTCTGGGAGCTTTTCTTATTATTCCCAGGAGACATTGCGGAGGTCTGCCACGAGTTATCGCGGGATTTAGAAAGAAGTTCTTTCTAAATCCCGCGATAACTCGCGGCAGACCTCCGCAATGTCTCCTGGGAACAACGAGAAAAGCTCCCAGAAGACATTGCGGCATCGAGGCATATGAGCGTATCATTTTTTTTTTTTGGTGGGGGAGTGGATCTTGGGTGGGAGTTCCCACACATTTTTCCCCAGGACTTGACCCCTGTCGTAAGGTTTAAAATAGGTTAGGTCAGTGGTCTAAAAACCATGGCCCGTGGGCCTGATGTGGCCATTTGCTTGGCTTTATCTGGCCTTTGGAGCACTATTCCTCAAACTAATACAAGGCACTATTCCTCCCACTGACACCAACAATGTGGCACTATTCCTGCCCCTAACATCAACAATGGGACACTATTCTTTCCACTGACATCAACAATGATGCACTATTCCTCCCACTAACAGCAATAACAGGGTCCTATTCCTCCCATTGATGCCAATGTTGGGGGCACTATACCTCCTACTGATACCAACAATGGGGCGCTATTCCTCACACCACTAACATCAACAATGGGGCGCTATTCGTCCCACTGACAGCAATGATGGGGGCTATTCCTCCCACTGAGAGCAATGATGGGGTGCTATTTCTCCCACTGACACCAACAATGTGGAACTATACCTTCCATGGATACCTGTGATGTTGCACTATTCCTCTCACTTACATCAATGATGAAGCACTATTCTACCTACTGACACCAGTGATGGGGCACTATTCCTCCCACTGGCCACAATCTGACCCCCTAAAGTCTGAAGGACAGTAATCTGGCCCACCCTTTGTTTAGAAAGTTTGGAAACCCCTGGGTTAGGATGAAGTAATGGACAATTAACTTGCCTTACAGTAAAGCCCTGTACACACGATCGGATATCTGATGGAATCTAATCCGATGGATTTTTTCGTCGGATATCCAAAGAAGCTGACTTTCATCAGTCTTGCCTACACACCATCAGTCAAAAATCTGACCGCGCCCAAAGGCGGTGACGTAAAACACTACGACGTGCTGAGAAAAATGAAGTTTAATGCTTCCGAGCATGCGTCGACTTGATTCTGAGCATGCGTGGATTTTGGACCGATGGACTTCCACACAGACGATCGTTTTTTTCTATCGTTTTTTTATCCATAGGAAAAATTTAAAACATGCTCTATTTTTTTTCACCGATGGAAAACAAACCAATGGGGCCCACACACGATCGATTTGTCCGATGAAAACAGTCTGTTTTCATCAGACAAACCGATCTTGTATATAGGGCTTAAGTCCCCCTACATACGAACATTCAACTTGCGAACTTTCAAAGATGTGAACATGTGTTTGCATGTCCAATCCTATAAAACTAAATACATATACCTAGATTCAGGTACGGCGGCGCATCTTTAAGACGGCGTAGCGTATCGAATTTAATAAATAAATTGTATTCTGTATTCACAAAGCACTTGTCTCCTAACTTACGGCGGCGTAGCGTAAACGGGGCCGGCGTAAGCGCGCCTAATTCAAATGAGGATGTGGGGGGGCGTGTTTTATGTAAATTACTCGTGACCCGACGTGATTGACGGTTTTTACGAACGGCGCATGCGCCGTCCGTGTACATATCCCAGTGTGCATTGCTCCAAAGTACGCCGCAAGGACGTATTGGTTTCGACGTGAACGTAAATTACATCCAGCCCCATTCACGGACGAGTTACGCAAACGATGTAAAATTTTCAAATTTTAACGCGGGAACGACGTCCATACTTAACATTGGCTACGCCACCTAGGGGGCAGCTTTATCTTTACACGGCGTATCTCTTACGGAAACGGCCTATCTTTACTGCGACGGGCGCACGTACGTTAGTGAATCGGCGTATCTAGTCATTTACATATTCTACGCCGAACTCAACGGAAGCGCCACCTAGCGGCCAGCGGAAAAATTGCACCCTAAGTTACAACGGCGCATGCTAGGTTTAAGTGTATCTCAGTTTGAGCATACACTTAAACTTACGAAGGCTTCGATTCGGAGTTACGTCGGCGTATCTACTGATACGCCGGCGTAACTATTTGTCAATCTGGCTAATAGTACAGCGGGCTGAACGAAAAAATACTGACAGATCGCCTTACCAACACAAGAAATGCCTGTGCCATTGTGTTCTGACAGGGGAACTCCGCCCTACCAGATCACACTGATCGGCGCTCGCAGCCATTGTCTGCAAGCGCTGATCTTTGTTGGACTGACGAATGAGCTTCCGGAATGGAATATGTTTGTAACTAGGGGAATTACTGTACTGAGATGTAATTACCATGTTCCTATATATCAAGTATCTCATATTGTTGATGAATGTCAAATATGTACAGAGGAGAAACATTACCTTGCACAATTTTTGGGTACTGAAAATATGTTTGACAAAAAAGAGCTGATACTCTCATTCCAAACACAACCCTGCTAATATTCAATATACTGCGCGTCTAATCCTGGATTCCAGAGCCGTGACAAACACTTACCCTGCTCCCCATAATAATCCGATTTTTTTTCCCTCTTTTAGAATATTACCCTAATCCAAACTCCTGGGAGCAGTCAGAGTACAGCTATGAAGCAAGTGATGCAGATTTACCGTTTTTGGCTTTCTTCACCTCTCCTGAATGTTCCTCAAAGGATTCAGAGATCTGGAGTGTGACTGACAACACAATCATTGATGAGACAAACCCTCAGTTCACAGGCGAGTGTGCAGGTGACAAATGCATTTACTAGCTTGCTTGACACGGAGATACAGAAGACTTGATAAGTACCAGTAAGATAAGACGGCAATCACAGTTCTTATTTGGTTTAATGGGTGTCAGAATTCCCCAAAAGTAAACCTGTGCTTTACTCGTGAAGTAACAACACAATACTTTCCGTGACACATTTTTGTTTATTTAATGTAGAGACGCTTCACTCCTGACAGCCCATTTTAAGACAGAAACCACATCTATGACTAAGTCCCGTGGCTGGGGCGAAACGCGTCAGGGGGGTGGCTTGGGAGGAGCCTAGCCTGAGGCTGCTTTCTGTCTTTACATGGGTTGTCAGGAGTGCTGCGTCTACATTAAATTACAGAAGCCAGCACCCAAATTTAGCAGATCCCCGTAGTGGAACCATCAGCGGAGTGGTGCTCTAAGTCAATGTTTCTCAACCTTTTTTCAGTCAAGGCACCCTTTAAAAATTATGGACAATCTCCAGGCACCCTTTAAAAATTATGGACAATCTCCAGGCACCCTTTAAAAATTATGGACAATCTCCAGGCACCCTTTAAAAATTATGGACAATCTCCAGGCAACCCATTCTAAAACTATTCTAATACATTTACATAATGCAGCAACATCCACAAGTCCAAGTAGGACACCAAACATTAGAGGTGTTTACCGTATTTATCGGCGTATAACGCAAACTTTTTTCCCCTTAAAATCAGGGGGAAATCGTGGGTGCGCGTTATGCGCCGATCCTCGCTGTCTCAGAGCGCCGCCGACAAAGACCGAGCCGAGTGTACTGGGCGCTCGGCTAGGCTCGGCCACGCTCGGCTCCGCCTGCAGCCACGCGAGAGGAGCCGAACACACCGGAAATCCGTTAAACTTACGTCCGGCGTAAAGTTACCCCTGCTATATGAGGCGCAGCCAATGCAAAGTATGGACGTCGGCAAGCGTATCTTTTTACCTCGTTTACGTAAGTCGTACGAGAATGGGGCTGTGCCTTGGCTACGTTCACGTCACAGGCATTGGGCCTGGCGTATCTTAGGGCGTAAATTGGACAAGATACTGAGCATGCGCGCGCATGCGCCCGTTCGTTAGGCGCGTCATTTACGTGGGGTCACGGCTCATTTGAATGCAACACGCCCACCTCTTCCAAATTTGAATTACGCGGGCTTACGCCGGCCCATTAAGCTACGCCGCCGCAACTTACGGAGCAAGTGCTTTGTGAATACTGCACTTGCCTGTCTAAGTTGCAGAGGTGTAGCGTAAATAGGATACGCTACACCCGCATAAAGATACGCCCTCCTACCTGAATCTGGCCCCATCTCTCTGCTCGGGGAGGACTGAGAACTGAGCGATCGGCCGTGCTTGTTCGCTCGGTTCTCAGTCTTAGAACCAGCGGGGGACAGATGCAGCATCAGACCGATGCTGTATCCACCTAGGCAAGTATGATTTCAGAAAAGCATTCCCATAATTCTCTTTTAAGTGGTATATCTCATCCATGTAAACGGATGCATTCTGCAAGAGAGCTTGAGCTTGTGAAAAACATCAGACTTGTTGCCTTGATCACCAGAATAAAATAGGAGAAAGAAAGCCTAAAAAAAGAAACAGATGCAGCCATCCTATCTAAGCATTGGTAAGCTGCAATATAATAAATGTTTGCTTTTGGGTTTAATATGGCTTTAATATAAACAAATATACAGCATTAAGCTAGAACTTTAGCTTGCTTTTCTTGAAATATAATTATCTTCTTTTTAAATGTAAAAAATAAATCTTTTTGTGGTGCAAGGTCCAGAGCAGAAAGTAGCACAGCCTTGGTCATAAAGAGGTTAAGAAAATTCCCCTTGCTCTGGGAAAATATGTAAAGGGTTTCAGTAAAGTATCAACCACAATGGCCGTCTATAGAAACAATATACTGTATGTCTGCACGCCTCGCGCTGTTTACCGTTAATGTTTCCCCTCCTCGCAGACCTGTTAGACGCGGTGACAACACGCAGAAGGAATTTGGACCAACAGGTTTTACAAGAGGATGCGGAGCCTGAAACTGCAGTCTGTGGTGAGCAGAATAGGGCATTGCCTTACCATGAGGGTATGTTTGGATATTATTAATGTATACACACTGGCTTTTATCTGCATTTTTACAAAGTTTAACCCTTACATGTATAGGCGTTTAAAGTGGAGGTAAAAAAAAAAAAACTGCAGGCAAACTTTTTTTTTGCAGAAGGTATATTTATATAAAAAAAATTGTAGAGCTATTCATCCTGTTAAACCACATGTACAGTGTCTTACAAAAGTATTCATAGTGAGTATGACACAACTGCAAACCTACCAAGACATGGCCATCCACTTAAACTGACAGGCTGGGCAAGGAGAGCATTAATCAGAGAAGCAGCCAAGAGGCCCATGGTAACTCTGGAGGAGCTGCAGAGATCCACAGCTTAGGTGGGAGAATCTGTCCACAGGACAACTATTAGTTGTGCTCTCTACAAATCTGACCTTTATGGAAGAGTGGCAAAAAGAAAGCCATTGTTGAAAGAAAGCCATAAGAAGAAGTTTGCAGTTTAGGAAAAGCCATGTGGGGGACACAGCAAATATGTGGAGGAAGGTGCTCTGGTCAGATGAGACCAAAATTAAACTTTTTGGCCCAGAAGAAAAATGTTATGTGTGGCGAAAAACGAACACTGCACATCACCCTGAACACACCATCCCCACCGTGAAACATGGTGGTGGCAGCATGATGTTGTGTGGATTCTTTTCTTCAGCAGGGACAGGGAAGCTGACCAGAGTTGATGGGAAGATGGATGGAGCCAAATACAGGGCAGAAAACCTGTTGGAGTCTGCAAAAGACTTGAGACTGGGGCAGAGGTTCACCTACCAGCAGGACAACAACCCTAAACATACAGCCAGAACTACACTGGAATGGTTTAGATCAAAGCATATTCATGTGTTAGAATGGCCCAGTCAAAGTCCAGACCTAAATTCAATTGAGAATCTGTGGCAAGACTTGAAAATTGCTGTTTACAGATGCTCCATCCAATCTGACAGAGCTTGAGCTATTGGGCAAAGAAGAATGGGCAAAAATGTCACTCTCAGCAAAAGGAGGTTCTACAAAGTATTGACGCAGGCGAGCGGAATACAAATGTACCCCCCACACTTTCACACATTTGTATAAAAATGTGAAAAGCATTTATCTTTTTACTTCCACTTCTCAATTATGTGCCACTTTGTGTTGGTCTATCACATTAAACCCCAATAAAATACATTTACACTTTTGGTTGTAACATGACAAAATGTGGACAATTTCAACGGTGTGAATACTTTTTCAAAGCACTGTATATTTGTTAGCCGGTCAGCGGGCACACAGTGTGGGCCAGGGCACCTCCTCTCCAGTCAGTGCAGAGTGCTCTGTTTGGTCTGTGCGTTCCACGGAGTTGCTGACGTCGCTTCCGGTTTATCACTGGCACGGGGAAAACCTGAAGTGATGTTTTAACTCGAATGGAAAGCACCGCCCATGTCCTAGGGCGGTGCCAATGTCAATCAAAGCACCCGGCCGTCATGATACATACGTTGTCCGGCGCGATGGACTGCGCCTCAAGGCAGGTTTCTATATTTTTTTTTAAAGGGCCATTTAAAAAATAATAATTTAGTTTGTGACTACCTGGACGGGCCGCCACTGCATTTGATGGATTTATGGTTCAGTTAAAGCGGAGGTTCACCCAAATAACATGTATATAAGATCATATTCTTTATACTTCTACCATGTACAGTATGCCCTTTTTATTTTTTATTTTGGCTCTACATACCTTATGATGGTTATTTTCCACCCGACTTCCGGGTACTGACTCCTGCGGGAGTAGGCGTTTCTATGCAGAGACGCAATGTCACCTGGGACTTCGCCCAGATGATTGACGTCCTTGAGAAAAAGTTCCCCCCGCACCCCCCTATTGCGTAGGCGCATCACGAGAGTCACAGAGTTTATGAAAGTAGCCGAACTGCGAATCAGCTCTACACGGCACCTGCGCACCGACTAGGAGCCGTGTAGAGCTGACTGCGCAGGCGCCGTATAGAGCTGACTCGCAGTTCGGCTACTTTCGGAAACTCCGTGACTTTTGTGACGCGCCTACGCAATAGGCGGGTGCGGGGGGAACTTTTTCTCAAGGACGTCAATCATCTGGGCGAAGTCCCAGGTGACATTGCGCCTCTGCATAGAAACGCCTACTCCGGCGGGAGTCAGTACCCGGAAGGAGGGTGGAAAATAGCCATAATAAGGTATGTAGAGCCAAAAAAAGGGCATACTGTACATGGTGGAAGTATAAAGAATATGATCTTATATACATGTTTTTTGGGTGAACCTCTGCTTTAAGAGCACAAGCAGCTGCGATAGTTATTATTCACAACATGCCCTAAATATAACTGTTTAGAAAATAGTTAAATCGGTGAATTTAAGTCACTTCAATTACTCATTTAATTGTGTGCGTAAACTGCAGCTTGAGCTACTGAGCTCAGCGAAAATACTTTTTAACAAAGCAGCGAAGAATAGAAAAGTAAGCATGGTAAAAGGAAGTTGGAGCTTTACACAGACTATTGAGATAATCTATGGGAAGTCCTAGATAATCTTTTTTGTGTATATGTTTGTTAGATCGCTTCCATAGTCATTCTATGAAGCAGTGAAGCACTGTCACTGGGTAAGGCTAAGAAACAAGGCTGCCTGTATGTACATGGCAGGAGAAAAGCAGCTTTAAAAACATGCCTAAGCTGCCTTTTTCCCCCAAACACATTTAGGTGCATGAAGCGCTGGGACGTTTATTTCATTGTCCACAATATTCATTTATTCTGGCCATTGAAATGAAAACGTGCCTAGCGGTTAGGCGCGATTTGGTGTTTTTTCCAGCCATAACACTTAAAAGTGCTGATTTCTTTCTACTCCTACATGTGCATGGACACATAGGCCCAGATTCACAAAGACTTACGATGGCGTATCTCCAGATACGCCGTAGTAAGTCTGAATGGCCGCCGTCGTATCTATGCGCCTGATTCATAGAATCAGTTACGCATAGATTTGGCCAAGATACGAGCGGCGTAAGTCTCCTACGCCGTCGTATCTTGGGGTGCATATTTATGCTTGCCGCTAGGTGCTTCCGTTGATTTCCGCGTCGAATATGTAAATGAGCAAGATACGCCGATTCACGAACGTACGTATACCCGTCGCAATTAGTTACGCCGTTTACGTAAGACATACGCCGGCGTAAAGATAAAGCTGGTCTCTAGGTGGCGCAGCCCATGCAAGTTATGGACGTCGGAACAGGCGTATCTTTTTACGTTGTTTACGTAAGTCGTACGCGAATAGGGCTGTGCGTAAGTTACGTTCACGTCGTAAGCAGTGTTCGACGTATCTTAGGCATTCTATCCGACGCATGCGCACTGGGATACGTCCACGGACGGCGCATGCGCCGTTCGTTCAAAACGTCAATCACGTCGGGTCACGATTCATTAGCATAAAACACGCCCACCTCTTCACAATTTGAATTACGCGCTTACGCCAGCACATTTACGCTACGCCGCTGTAATTTAGGACGCAAGTGCTTTGTGAATACAGCACTTGCCTCTCTAAGTTGCGGCGGCGTAGCGTAAATACGATACACTACACCCGCCCACACTTGCGCCGCTCTACGTGAATCTAGGCTATAGGCCAATATGGAGTGGCGTTCAGAGGCATGAAAAAAAAAGGTCAAGCACCTGTGAGCTCAAGTGTGCATGAGGCCTTATACAGCACAAAAATGTGTTTCTCTTTAATCAATAATAGCTAATGTTGTTACAGGATGACATAACAGAGCTGCATTGTCTATTAAATGTGTAACCTTTGTTCTGTGTTAATAAGAAACAGGTATTTCAGAACTGAAACCATCTCAAGTGACTCGGAGAGCGAACAACCGCAGAGGAAAGAAAGGAAGCAGAACAAGTGAGTGAGACCTCTGGGCTTGTAGAGTGTATAGAAGCTGTGTCGCAGAGAGATGAATTCTGATTGGTTCACTATGGCAGATTTTTATCTCATTAAATAAACTTGCAAAATGTTTTCCCATGTTGACCTCAAATGTCAATGTGTTGGGCTTAGTCAATGTCAATGTGTTGGTCCTACAGGGTATAAGGCCGGGTTCACACCTATGCGAATTGGTTGTGGCTTAAACCGCATCCAATTTGCATAACATTATAAAATACATTGGCCCAGATTCAAGTAGAATTGCGCGATATTTGCGGGGGAGCAGGGCAACGATTTTGCCCTGCGCCCCCGCAAATATTTTGCGCTGCCCTCGATTCACGGAGCAGTAGCTCCGTGAATTGCGAGGGCGCACCGGCAAATTTGCCCGGCGTAAGCACGCGCAAGTTAAATGATCCCGCCGGGGGCGGGAATCATTTAAATTAGGCGCGCTCCCGCGCTGAGCGTACAGCGCATGCTCCGTCTGGAAACTTTCCTGAAGTGCATTGCGGCAAATGACGTCGCAAGGACGTCGCTTGCTTCTAAGTGAACGTGAATGGCGTCCAGCGCCATTCAAGTTTCACTTACGCAAACGCCGTGAAATTCAAATTTCACGGCGCGGGAAGGCCGGCTATACTTTAGCATTGGCTGCCCCTACTATTAGAAGGGGCAGCCTTGCGCTAAAAGTAGCCGTACGGAATCTCTCGTAGCTGGCTTGCGCGGGGCCCGCGCAAGCTTGTGAATCAGTGGTAGTATGCAATTTGCATACTACACGCTGATACACAATGGGAGCGCCCCCTAGCGGCCCCTGCAAGAATGCAGCCTAAAATCTGCGAGGCATAAGAGCCTTATGCCGCGCAGATTTTAGCCTGCAGTCGGTGTAACGAGGTTCCTGAATCAGGAGCACTCGTTACACCGGAGCAAGTAAGCACTTGCGCTGCGTAACCTATGGTTGCGCGGGCGCAAGTGCTTCTTGAATCTGGGCCATTGATTTTAATGAGGCTAGTTCACATATGTGCGATGAATTCGCACCGAGCATTGCCCAAAAAACTTGTGCGTTTTCTAGGCATTGCGGTGCGGCTCAGGTGCGAATTCAGGCCCATTATCTTCTATAGGCATGGATCTGATTCGCACATGTGTTGCGTTCTGAACAGGGATCATGAGGGGGAACTTCATGCCAAATTTTAAATAAAAAACCGGCATGGGTTCCCCTCCATGAGCATACCAGTCCCTTAGGTCTGGTATGCATTTTAACGGGAACCCCTACGCCGAAAAAACGGCGTAGGGGTCCCCCCAAAATCCATACCAGACCCTTATCCGAGCACGCAGCCCGGCCAGGCAGGAAAGGGGGTGGGGACGAGCGAGCGGCCCCCCCTTCTGAATCGTACCAGGCCGCATGCCCTCAACATGGGGGGGTGGGTGCTTTGGGGCAGGGGGCGCCCTGCGGACCCTCCACCCCAAAGCACCCTGTCCCCATGTTGATGAGAACAGGGCCTCTTCCCGACAACCCTGGCCGTTGTTGGGGTCTATCGGAATCTGGGAGCCCCCTTTAATACGTGGGCCCCCAGATCCTACATCGTACCCCTACCCATTCACCTGGTGGAAGAAAAACGTCAATAAAAAAACACTACAAAAGTTTTTTTTTTTTTCGTTAAAGTGTATTTTGTGCGTGTACTCGAGAGAGGAGCCGGACTGCAGGAGTTGGGAGTAGGCAGGCCTCCCCCAGAGGCAATCTGCCACCTTTCTCCATGCCCCGGGTGGCAATGGTGGGTGTGTGAGGGGGTCCTCCCACACAGCCCGCCCTACCTGCTCCGCTTTGAAGCCCAACGGGGCAGAGGGACTCCCTATAAAGGAAGTGAGAGGATCTAGCCCGCTCAACCAGCCCCGTTAGTCCTTCGCCTCTCTTTTTTTAGAGACCGTGTGGTCAAAGTGAGTGCATGTTAACCCAATTTTGAGTGCGTGTAAGTGTGGTGGTTTTTGTGGGAGGGGGTGGGCGTACTAAGCGCAGGCTTACCTCGCATAGCACACCCACCGGGAGCCAGGCTGAGACCACCAAACTCAATTCACATGTAGCTGAGACCGGGATCCGAACCCCTAGCTGCAGAGGTGATAGGCTTGTCAGTGCAGTGCCAATCGCATTGAGCCACCGCAGCTCCCCACTACAAAGGTTTTTAAAGTAATTTATTAGGCAGCTCCGGGGGTCTTCTCCCGCTCTCCGGTGCCTTTTCCGTGCTCTCCGGTGTTTTTATTCCTTCTGCCGGGCACCACCGCTATCTTCTTCCAGCTCTTTTACTAGCAGAGGCCTGGTCTTCCTTGTCGCCTTCTTCCCTCTTCTCTCCGGCCTCTTTTGCCACTCTTCGGTGCCTTCTCTGCGCTCTCCGGTTCTCCTCCAGCTCTCCGGTGCCTTCTTCCTTCTGCCGGGCACCACCGCTATCTTCTTCCAGCTCTTTTACTAGGCCCTGTTCTCATCAACATGGGGACAGGGTGCTTTGGGGTGGGGGGGCCGCAGGGCGCCCCCTCTGCCCCAAAGCATCCACCCCCCCCCCCATGTTGAGGGCATGCGGCCTGGTACGGTTCAGGAAGAAGGGGGGCGCTTGCTTGTGCCCACCCCCTTTCCTGACCGGCCGGGCTGCGTGCTCGGATAAGGGTCTGGTATGGATTTTGGGGGGACCCCCACGCTGTTTTTTCCTGTTAAAATCCATACCAGACCTAAGGGCCTGATATGCTCATGGAGGGGAACCCATGCCGGTTTTTTATTTAAAATTTGGCGTGGAGTTCCCCCTTTATGATAACAGCGGCGAGACTTCCTCCCCTCTCCAAGGTCATCAAATCCTCAGCTAGAACGCGAAGGAACCGCTGAACAGCTGATTGAGAACTTGGCAAAGAAAACGGAGCTCAAAAACGCAACGCACAAGTGTGAATGCGGCCTAAATGTATGCAGAATGATGGGAACAAAAATGTTGTTAAAATTTCACAATGCAGAATTTGAAGTAGAGTAGAGAAGAATGGATTTTTAAAGGTAAAGGGATACTAAACCCATAAAACCTGATCTTTCTTGATTAATCATAGGAGAATGATATGGGCTGTCATCGCTGACCTCCCTCCAAAAATGTTAGCTGCCTGGTGATATTTATTTGAATTTATGAGAACAAAAGAGCTAAAACTAAAGCTGAGATTGGGACTTTATATATGAGGCAATAGCTATGACTATATATACCTCCATCCCTTGTACCTTTGACAAAGAGGATGAACTGTGGGACTTTATATGAAGCACACTACTAAGTTAAATGAACCAATCAGTGTAAACATTGTTTATTAATACAAGAGGCATACATACACATGTAAAATAGTAAAAAAGTGAAATAATATACTAGTAGGTCTCAATAGATAATGTCTAACCAATTCATGATAATACATAATTGTCTCAACATAGTATACATAGTAATGACCTTAGGTATGTAGACCAAAATTGTAGTAGTGGCATATAGACATAATAACAATGGTAGATTGGTTCATTAAAATAGACTATAGTATAATACAGATATTGAACATTGACATAGCATCATAGGAAAGCTCTACGCGTTTTGTGGTTACATTACCACTCATCAGGAGCAGATGCAGAGTTTGGGGGTATCTTTCTGTAGTAAATGGGTACGATTGTTGGTGATATCAATGGTAGGAAGCACTAACAAAGACGTCATCCCCGGGAACTGAGACGGTAACACCTGAGGCAAAGCAATGGCACCAGCAACCAATAGTAGGTAGACATATGCACTTCGTAATTTTGTTTTCGTCATAAAAATACATTTATTTAGTTACTCCCGAAAATCGTTTTGATTTATTTCGTTTTTCGTTGGGAATGGCTTTCGTCCGAAAATCCAGATATACTTGGTTTCTGTCGAATGGTTAAAGAATATTCGACGGAACATCGAAATTTTACGCCGAATCGTACATTTCCGGTCGAATATTCCGCCTACAAGAATTCTAATGTTGTATGACTACTTGAATCTATAATCTCTCTATAATGTGGATGTCGAATATATTCTCTCTATAATGTCTAATCTATTCTCTGTAATGTCGAATCTTTTGTCTATAATGTCAAATCTTTTCTCTATAATGTCAAATTTTTTGTCTATAATGTCGAATCTTTTCTCTATGTCGAATCTTTGCTCTATAATGTCGAATCTTTTCTTTTCTCTATAATGTCGAATCTTTGCTCTATAATGTCGAAAAGTACCGTATGTGTGTAGTAGAATATCAGGTTTGATAGACAGATTGCTATTCAGTCAGCGTCATGTCGAATCTCCTTCTATATCGAATTGTTGTTATTCGCAACGAAAACGAAAATAACGCATTTTTTATTACGGATCTCTAGGTTTTCGTTTTCTGCGCTTTCGTTATCGTTTGTTAAAACGATAATGAAAATACCTGAATTGCGGACTAAAATGCATTCGGACGAAAACAAATGCACATGTCTAATAGTAGGCATAAAAATAGGAGCGCCAGTTTTCAACTGCGATATTTATATTTAGTAGGGCTGTTACTGATTACAATTTTCGTGTTCGATTAATCGATTAATCGACTAATTTCGATTAATTAAAACGCACATACCGATCCAACTACTTTTAGCTGATCTCCTTGCATTGCAACTCTGCATTAGTCAGTGGTAAATGTGGTATACACTATATACAATCACCCGACACCAGTTAGTTTCCACAATCCATGACTTAACTTCACAGTTCACACAATTACGTTTTAAATGACGTAAGTAATTTTTTCTTATAAAATTTTAAGAAAAATTTAGAAAGTTAGTTTAACTTTAATTATAAAACGTATCTAGTATATTGACTGTCAGTCACTTTATAGTAGGCAAGAAGGCATCACTTTAGCCAGTCACACAGACATACCAGAGTGTTTACATTTTCTGGAAGCAGACATGATCGCATTTTATTGACAATATACCCTGAAGAACTGAACAGTCTTTCGCACGGAACAGATGTTGCCGATACACAAAGAATTGTCTGCACAAAACTGCTTAGGACAGGAAAACGATGGTTATTTTTGCCCCCTTCCCCTGATGGAACCTGATGCATCCTCCTGCTCCACAGATGCAAAGGTACCTCAATCCAATGGGTGAAGTTTGCTCGCATCCAGCAGGGTAAGTCTCACTGTCCAGGCTGTCCGGTGACGTCAAGAATTCTGATCGATCAAAAGAATTTTGATCGATCAAAAAATTAAAGATTAATCGAGGAATTAATCTTTAATTTCCCCAGCCCTAATATTTAGTGATGTATAGAGTTCATATTGTAAATAATTCCCAGGGATATCTGCAGGGGTATATAGGAGGAAATAATCCAAAAAGATGCAACAGTGTCTTGCAGTGAGGTAAGCTAGAATGTTGGCGCCGTGCATATCTGGTGCATAAGTACCAGCCGTAGGCCAGAGGTTACCATCAACGTCACGCAGCGTAATTAGGGTGATTTATTTGTATTTATCCATTGGATTCACTTAAGCTTTGCTGTTAGAAATCACAGGGCCCCATACAGCCTACCCCCCCCCCCCCCCCGGGCCGAAAATGACTGAGAACATAAGCCCAGATTCACGTAGATCGGCGTATCTTTGTGCGGGCGTAACGTATCCTATTTACGTTATGCCTCCGCAACTTAGACGGGCAAGTGCAGTATTCTCAAAGCAATTGCTCCGTAAGTTGTGTCGGCATAGCGTAAATAGGCCGGCGTAAGCCCGCCTAATTCAAATGTGGAACAGGGGGGCGTGTTTTATGTAAATAACTTGTGACCCGACATGCGCCGTCCGTGGAATATCCCAGTGTGCATTGCTCCAAAGTACGCCGCAAGGACGTATTGGTTTCGACGTGAATGTAAATTACGTCCAGCCCCATTCACGGACGACTTGCGCAAACGACGTAAAATTTTCAAAATTCGACGCGGGAACGACGTCCATACTTAACATTGGTACGCATGTACGTCTCATATAGCAGGGGTAACTTTATGCCGGGAAAAGCCTAACATAAACGGCGTATCTGTACTGCGTCGGCCGGGCGTACGTTCGTAAATTCGCGTATCTAGCTGATTTACATATTTCTAGGCGTAAATCAGCGTACACGCCCCTAGCAGCCAGCGTAAATATGCAGTTAAGATCCGACGGCGTAAGAGACTTACGCCGGTCGGATCTAATACAAATCTATGCGTAACTGATTCTAAAAATCAGGTGCATAGATACGACCGCTCAGACTCAGAGATACGCCGTCGTATCTCCTTTGAGAATCTGGGCCATAATGTTTGGCTCCTGAAACGCATTGGATCTTTTACTTCAGTATTAGTAATATTGAAATAAAGCTTGGACTCAGATATTTCAGTCTGGCAGTTTTTACGATTTAAATTAGTTTTTATTTTTTTCTGTCTGTGTTCCTTTTGGGGAGATTCATCCAATCTATTTGGCATTTACTTTCACTTTTGTTGATAACGATAAACAGGACAAGAATAGGGGGGGGGGGGGGTTATCCAACGGGGATACTAGTTCTGGTGACCCAGGGGACTATCAGGGACTCCCACAATTTGGAGGGATGTCTTCTCACTTTCTTTTTTGGCTATGGGACAGAAAGTTGAGGGAAATCTTCCCAATAGGACACACATGGCAAAAAAATAAAAAACTCATGGGGGTTATTACTAGTAAGTTTTGCCTTTAGTTCTAATTTAATGGAACAAAGTTGAGTGTGAAAAGTGTGACCAAATTGTCCCCTTATTGCAGGAATATTGGCGAACCATAAGCAGCTGAGCACTTAGTAGAGTGGTGTCCAGAAACATAAAGACTTTAAAGCAGAGTACACCTAGGGCCCGTCTTTATAGAGGCACTGGGCCAGGGGTCAAGTCCTGGGGAAAAAAGTGTGGGAACTCCCACCCAAGATCCACTCCCCCACCCAAAAAAAAATTGATACGCTCATATGCATAATTACTAAAGCGCATGTTTTTTTTTTTTAAGCAAGTTCTTTCTAAATCCCACAATGTCTCCTGGGAACAATGACAAAAGCTCCCAGGAGACATTGCGGCATCGAGGAAGTGACGGAATACCCGCACACTACCTGATGAATCCATATACAGGAAGCGGCCAGTAACATAAAAGATTACTATGGTTCGCCTGCCCCTGACAGTGAGTCAAGCTGGGCATCGCCGCTTAGTGAAGGATTGGCTCGGGCGGCTCGGCTGCTCTAGTCCTGCAAAGGGAACTGCGTTCCTGCTGTAAAAAAAGTGCAGGAACTCCGTTCCCGCAGTACTTGAGCCCTGCACTGGGCCAATATACCTATCAGGTGGATTTACACTTGAAGGAATGGGAGAAGTGGGAAAGGCTGGATATTCATGCCAAGACAAAGGCTGCAAGGTTGTTAAAGGAACTGTCTTTCAGTTCATGACCCCTCTCTCTCTATATATATTTATTGGCCTCTGAGTAATGTGATGTTGTTACAGCACGATTGGGACTATATCCAGATTTTGTTTTGTGGTAGGTCTGTCAAAGATCTTCATCTTGTGTAAGGTATGCTCATTAAGGACCTGTTCACACAAGAACGTAGTGGTCCAGGGCAACCCAAATACATAAACAAGCCAAAGTTGTCAGTTCACACTACAACATTGCACTGAAAAAAATAATAACACTCCAATGCATTCTCTGCATTAAGGTAAAAAAATGTCCTACTAGCTGTCCTACCCCCCTCTGGCTCCATGTGACTACTCCAGCGTCGCTCCCCTAACTTCTTGCTTTTACAGTAGAAACTGAGGGCAGGTATCTGCTGCAGACAACTTGTTTGCAGAGCACACTGGACTTTATAATAAGAAAGCCCAACAATGGCTTTTCACTTGTTGGATACTTAAATTTTTTTCTACGCACGATCGGAAATTCTGACAAGAAAACCGTGGATTTTTTCTGAAGGAATGTTGGCTCAAACATGTGTTGCATACACAAGGTCACACAAATCTTGTCGGAAATTCCAACTGTCAAGAACGTGGTGACGTACAAGACGTATGACGAGCCGAGATCAATGAAGTTCAATAGGCAGTTCGGCTCTTCTACTTAATTCTAAGCATGCAGGTTTTTTTGCACATCGGAATTGCATACAGATGAGTGGATTTTTCGATAGAAACTTTTTCCATCTGAAAAATAGAGAACCTGCTCTCAATCTTTTATTGGCGGAAATTCCGACAGCAAAAGTCCGATGGCGCATACACATGGTCGGAATTTCCGTCCAAAAGCTCACATCGGACTTTTCTTGTCGGAATTTACGATCGTGTGTACGCAGGATAACAGACATAGTGGGGTCGGTGTGCACTTTATTGATCGTTAAGCTGTGTGAATCAACCCCAGTGTCTCATATTTAGACCAGGAAAACTTTGAAAGTACACATAGTGGTAATATTTCTTTTTTAAGTGTATTTTGTGCGTGTACTCGAGAGAGGAGCCGGACTGCAGGAGTTGGGAGTAGGCAGGCCTCCCCCTGAGGCAATCTGCCACCTTTCTCCATGCCCCGGGTGGCAATGGCGGGTGTGTGAGGGGGTCCTCCCACACAGCCCGCCCTACCTGCTCTGCTTTGAAGCCCAACGGGGCAGAGGGACTCCCTATAAGGGAGTAAGAGGATCTAGCCCGCTCAACCAGCCCTGTTAGTCCTTCGCCTCTCTTTTTAGAGACCGCGTGGTCAAAGTGCGTGCATGTTAACCCAATTTCAAGTGCGTGTAAGTGTGGTGGTTTTTGTGGGAGGAGGGTGGGCGTACTAAGCGCAGGCTTACCTTGCATAGCACACCCACCTGGAGCCAGGCTGAGACCACCAAACTCAATTCACATGTAGCCGGGACCGGGATCCGAACCCCTAGCTGCAGAGGTGAATGGCTTGTCAGCGCAGTGCCAATCGCGTTGAGCAACCGCAGCTCCCACACAGTGGTAATATAATGCAGAACCATTTCTGGTTAGGCACCCCTGGAGTCTGAATTTATTTGGAGGTCGCTCATGCATATCCATCATATTGTGTCAAGTGAGCAGAAGCTTCTGCACTAATCTCGGAACAAGTGATATAAAGAATTCTCTTTTTTTCCATTCCAGACCAAAGCGTGCACCTCTGGGAATTCGTACGTGACCTTTTGCTGAGTCCGCAGAAGAACCAAGAAGCTGTACGATGGGAGAACCGCAAGGAAGGAACGTTCCGTGTCGTTAGGTCTGACATGTTTGCCCAGTTATGGGGGGAGCAGAAGGACAACAAATGTATGAATTATGAGAAGTTAAGCCGGGCACTAAGGTATACATATAAGGGTTAAAAGAACTGTATAATAACATTATAAGCGCAAAGTACTTCTATTCCAGCCAGAGATACAGCCTTTGACATTTAGATTGTGCATTCATGGGCAGCTGTTATGTACTGCCTATAGACACCAACAAATAAACATGTGGAAGGTTAACTTAATTGTTTCTGTTACAACTCTATCTGTATATTTTATCTATTATAGTGACAACTTAAAAAAAAGTTAAATTTGAAATATTGTGTATGAATATTTACAATATTTTGCCAGTAGATGGAGCCCTAAGCTCCATTTTAGATGTTTTCATCTATTTCTTTATACCCTATTGGAAAAAAAATCATGTTTACACATCTCAGTAGTTAAAGGGTTAGTCCACCTTTCCTGCACTTTTCCCATAAATACCCCTATGCCTTAAAGCAGTGGTCGTCAACCTTGTCCTCGGGGCCCACTAACAGGCCAGGTTGTATGTTTTACCTTGGGGATATGCAGACTAGAATACTGCAATCACTGAGCAGTAAATCATATCACCTGTAATGTATTTCAGTTATCTTGCAAACCTGGCCTGTTAGTGGGCCCTGAGGACAGGGTTGATGACCACTGCTTTACAGGATACCCAGCAGATTACATACAACCCATACCTCCCAACTGTCCCTGATTTGGAGGGACTGTCCCTGATTTGGAACAATGTCCCTCTGTCCTCCTCATGTGTCCCTCATTTTGGTCTGATCTCTGATCTCTATAGTTGTATATAAAATGCACTTTTTATCTATCAAAAAGTGTTTCCCCAGTGCTAAACCTTTCTTCCAAATTCTAAATGGCTGCATTTGTAAATTCCAAAATCCAATATAAAAGGAATAGTAGTGGTAAAAAAGCACTTGTGGGTTTAACCAATCTTGTTTTTTGTGTACTATTCTCCTTTAAGGGGGCGTGACAGGGGGTGTGTCCTATTCCTACATAGTTTTGCTGGTAGGTGTCCCTCATTTCCATCTCAAAAAGTTGGGAGGTATGCAACTGCTCATCTGGTAAAAATGGTTCTCCTTTTCTACTCCATATATGTATATATATATATATATATTATAGACTGTGTGCTGCTTATGCTAGAGGGAGAGCACACATTGTGCATGTAAACAGCTTGAACAAGCAGGAGCGCTGGGGGGGGGGGGGGGGGCACACATTTAATGTCTCTTATAGGCTATGCACAGTTTACACATATGGAGCTAAAAAGAGATCAACAATTTTTACCGGCTCAGCAGTGATATGTAATGTATTGGAGATGCTGCAATGCATGGGGAATTGCAGGAAAGGTGAACTAACCCTTAAAGGATAAATTCACCTTTTGGAACATGTAACGTGTTTCAGCTCCTGCTGCATCTATTGTATCTATTATTTCCGCTGCTGCCTCTGTAAGGAGAGAGAGCAGCGATGATGCTCTCTGGCACAGTGCTGGATTGGGCTTGGATTAGTATAAAGGGGGGGGGGGGGTGGTAGGGAGCTGCATAGAATGCATTAAGATACAAAAAAAAAAAAAAAGTGGAGCTGCTAAGTAAGCAACATCTTTTTATCTAACCCCTAGTGTTCTGAGAATTCTTTTTCTTTTTTCATGTATGTTCTGCAGCAGTGCCCCAGTAGGAGCCGCTGAGTGTTGTGGTCCACCTGTCACCCTAGCATTCAATTTTCAGTCACCCAAGACAATGAACAGTTCATGTGCTTGTTTTTTTGGTTATTTTATTGAGGGAATTTAACTTGAATGGGGTAAGGAAGGTATGGGATGCCTGGTAGGGTGACCACATTTCCAAACTACCATTCAGGGACACACTCCCTTCCCAAAAATCAGCTTGTACTGTAACGACTCACAGCACAGTGATTGGACACAAGAGGCGGGATTTATGATTTCTCCAATCACAAGCAGGGGGCAGAATTGTGCTTCTCCAGGCATTCCCGGCCAGGGCAAATACTGTCAGTGAGTAAAGCGGTGATGTGGTGCCCTTTTTTGGGGGCATCAGATCGGACCGGGGGGGGGGGGGGGTGGCTGTGTCAGTTTCATTCCGGGACACTGTATTGTCCTGGTATGAATGTGCCCAGGACAGACCTGAAAAATTTGGGACTGTCCCTGGCAATCAGGGACACGTGGTCACCCTAATGCCTGGTGAATTGTAGAACAAACAATTAAACCGAACTACAGGGAGTGCAGAATTTTTAGGCAAGTTGTATTTTTGAGGATTAATTTTATTATTGAACAACAACCATGTTCTCAATGAACCCAAAAAACTCATTAATATCAAAGCTGAATATTTTTGGAAGTAGTTTTTAGTTTGTTTTTAGTTTTAGCTATTTTAGGGGGATATCTGTGTGTGCAGGTGACTATTACTGTGCAGAATTATTAGGCAACTTAACAAAAAACAAATATATACCCATTTCAATTATTTATTTTTACCAGTGAAACCAATATAACATCTCAACATTCACAAATATAATTTCTGACATTCAAAAACAAAACAAAAACAAATCAGTGACCAATATAGCCACCTTTCTTTGCAAGGACACTCAAAAGCCTGCCATCCATGGATTCTGTCAGTGTTTTGATCTGTTCATCATCAACATTTCGTGCAGCAGCAACCGCAGCCTCCCAGACACTGTTCAGAGAGGTGTACTGTTTTCCCTCCTTGTAAATCTCACATTTGATGATGGACCACAGGTTCTCAATGGGGTTCAGATCAGGTGAACAAGGAGGCCATGTCATTAGTTTTTCTTCTTTTATACCCTTTCTTGCCAGCCACGCTGTGGAGTACTTGGACGCGTGTGATGGAGCATTGTCCTGCATGAAAATCATGTTTTTCTTGAAGGATGCAGACTTCTTCCTGTACCACTGCTTGAAGAAGGTGTCTTCCAGAAACTGGCAGTAGGACTGGGAGTTAAGCTTGACTCCATCCTCAACCCGAAAAGGCCCCACAAGCTCATCTTTGATGATACCAGCCCAAACCAGTACTCCACCTCCACCTTGCTGGCGTCTGAGTCGGACTGGAGCTCTCTGCCCTTTACCAATCCAGCCACGGGCCCATCCATCTGGCCCATCAAGACTCACTCTCATTTCAGCAGTCCATAAAACCTTAGAAAAATCATTCTTGAGATATTTCTTGGCCCAGTCTTGACGTTTCAGCTTGTGTGTCTTGTTCAGTGGTCGTCGTCTTTCAGCCTTTCTTACCTTGGCCATGTCTCTGGGTATTGCACACCTTGTGCTTTTGGGCACTCCAGTGATGTTGCAGCTCTGAAATATGGCCAAACTGGTGGCAAGTGGCATATTGGCAGCTGCACGCTTGACTTTTCTCAGTTCATGGGCAGATATTTTGCGCCTTGGTTTTTCCACGCGCTTCTTGCGACCCTGTTGACTATTTTGAATGAAACGCTTGATTGTTCGATGATCACGCTTCAGAAGCTTTGCAATTTTAAGAGTGCTGCATCCCTCTGCAAGATATCTCACTATTTTTTACTTTTCTGAGCCTGTCAAGTCCTTCTTTTGACCCATTTTGCCAAAGGAAAGGAAGTTGCCTAATAAGTATGCACACCTGATATAGGGTGTTGATGTCATTAGACCACACCCCTTTTAATTACAGAGATGCACATCACCTAATATGCTTAATTGGTAGTAGGCTTTCGAGCCTATACAGCTTGGAGTAAGACAACATGCATAAAGAGGATGATGTGGTCAAAATACTCATTTGCCTAATAATTCTGCACTCCCTGTATGTACACTCCCTGTACACATCACTACTTCAGTCTCCTCCAGCACTTTCCTTGCAGACTATTCCTCTATCTTTCTCCTGCACAACTCTTACTTACAGGATCAGCTAGAACATGGTTTTAGTAGTCAGGCCTGACACTGGCTCAGCCAGGCCCCTTTCTTAGTGTAGAGAAAAGTTCTGTGCTAGCTATCCCCAGAATTTGGCTACTGCTCCCAGTCAGTCCTCGACTCCACTGCCCATAACACTACAGTCCTCTTCACTGGCTCTGCACCCATCCCAGATCGCATGCTCTCAGTCCTCTCAGGCGTGCCTCCCCACTGTTCATTTCACTCACCAGCCCTCCTGGCTTTTTTTTGAAAGGCTTCGTCCTGCACCCGAGCTTTAGGCCCCACACCCCCCCCCCCCAGACTAGGGAGCTCTCTCAAAGGCCCAGACAGCCTAGTACTCCATCTCCAGTTCTTCCATCTCCCCAGCTGGACTGACGCTGAGTATTTAAGGAGCCTTGCCCCCGATTAATCCAAGTTGGGGATTGGTTAGGGCTCCATAGAACACCCCAGGCAGCTCCACCTCTCCTCTCCTCCTCTCTAAGAAAGAGGGAGGTCTCATTGACGCTGCCTGAAGTGCCCAGCTGCTGCTCTGAGCCACTCCCAGCCCACACAAAACAAAACAAACAATTTACCTACTCTTCAAAACAAAAATCTTACTCTAGCACCTACCTAAGTAGAGGGTGCTACAGTTCATTAATAAAAGTGTATATGTAGAAATGGCCCTGACCCCTAGAGGGCTAATGATGACCTCCAGAGTCAGGTAAAGTTGACATCCTATCTTGAAGAGTGGGTTACCAGGCATGGTGGGTGTGATCCAAGAAGAAATGATGGCCGCCAGTCACTTTTTGAATGCGAACGAGAGATTTATTGTCTCTTAACAGCACTGTGGGAGAGAGGGTTAGAGCCAGGACACCCCTGAGTAGATGCAAAGATAATTGTCAGCCTCCAAGACTTCTATAGGTAGACAGCTATACAGTGGAAGGCCTCCAGCCAGATAACACTTCTGTAAAGGTAGGACTGCTGTCTTCTATGGCAACTAATCTTTGCAACAGTCAATAAAGCTAGTTGTATATAACTCTTGATAACACAGAACAGTCCTTTACTTATCTTACAGTATCCCACCATTGATCTTCACTCACAAAGCTCCTAGACTGCTCTGGTCCTTGCTCAAGGTTACTCACTGTAGTCTCCGTTAGTAAGCTGGATGGTTCCTTAGTGGCAACAGCTTCCCTTCTACCTCCGACCACAACTGGTTCCCTGTCTGGCTGAACCTTCTCAACTCGGTTGGACTCCAATCCTGCAGCCCCAACCCTATGCTACTTCTCTAGCTCCTGGATAGGCCCCAGGCAGCCTAGCAGCCAGGTGCCCCTGGGATAGGCCTCAGGCCTAGCAGCCTGGGGTGACACAATACATGTTCACCCAGACAGAACCCTAAACACCTGACTCCACCCAAATAAATAGGTTTTCCCAGCAGGCCAAGGGACTAAAGAAACCCCTGCCAATTAGCTGAAACACCCCATCCATTCATGATCTGACCTTGCTTAGTCCCCTGTCATTCTAATGTCACCAGCCACAGTGCCACCTAGTGACAGAAGAGAAAAGGTGCAGCAATTCTAGACTTAGCGAGGAATCAGCTGATCTTCTAACAATTAACCAGGACAATTACTACCTGGCAAACTAAATTTGTTAGCAACCCTGCATAAACACCAGGGTGCTACATATATATATATATATATTATTTTCATGTAATTAAGATCTTACTTACTTTCAGGCATTACTACAAATCTGGAATTCTGGAGCGAGTAGACGGGAGACTGACTTACAAATTCGGGAAGAAAGCTCATGGATGGAAAGAAGACTCAACTACATAAATAGCTATAAATACAAACAAGTGTGGCAAGATGAAAACGTATTATGGACAAGAAAGTGCACTGGAGCTTGAGGCTAACCACACAGAGACTTGTATATAAACACAATTCTTTTTTTCTTATAATTTTATATGAACAGTCAGCATACATTCCATGGAATTTTCAGAGATCTGACATTTCACTACTAAAAGAACTGTGGACCACATACTATACGGAACATTTCTAGTTGTACAGTTAAAACCGTAAAGTGTCTGAATGAAAGGCTCCTTGTAGCAACTGTCACTGTCCCCGTCATTCTCATAGAGCACTAAAGTGAAAGTAAAGTGCTGGCAGGCTATTTATGACAAAAGAATTGTCTTAAATGTTTCTCCGTGTGTTGGTATTTTTTTGTGTACATTGGACCTCCGTGTAGAACCCCAGTATGATTCTGAGCCAGGCCGAAGTAACTCCAATGCACATGTGCAGGAGTTATTTCATCTGGGTCCAGCTAATCAAGTGACTGAAGACTCTGAACCAGGAAGATGGAAATACTGCCAATGAAGGGGGTCGCTTTTGTAGGCAAGTTTGCCTTATTATGCGAATATGGCTAAAAAGTCCTGGTGCCATTTTTTTTTTGGTTGTTTACTTCTGCTTTAAGGGAAAGGAAGTGTGCAGCCGTCCATTGCTGACCTCACCTTCTAACCCAGTGGTTCTCAACCTGGGGGTCGAATGACAATTTGCCAGGGGTCCCCAAATCCCGGGCTGTTCCTGAAGCCCACACCACTCTCCCAGCCTTTTTGGTGGCCGCCCAGCAGGGCTGTCCCTGGAGGGATGGGGATAATTAGGATAGAGAGAGATAAAAGGGAAAGAAAGGAGAACAAAGACAGAGTGGTACATCCAAAAATGTACCATAAGGGGTTTTTAATACTGTACAAGTGAAAGGCACTCAGGGAGCGCTAAATGTCTGTGGGTTAGGCGCACAAATTACTTGTCGTGCCTTGGGTGCGGACAACCCACGCTACGAAAATGATTTTTATGGTTAGGGGTCCCCACAACTTGGGAAATTTTATCAAGTGGTCACGGCACTAGGAAGGTTGAGAACCACTGTTCTAACCATACCAATTCCCTTAGTTCTCATAGACTCACTGATCACAAAGGGGGGCGCACAGGCTGCTCGAGCATGGGAGGACGTCTAGTGAAGGCCTCCCGGCAATTCAGGTCCGCGCTGTAGCCATCATTCAACTATACCGCGGACACCAAGAGGTTAAAATGCAAATCATATAATAACTTTTTTTAAATGCGTTTTTTTTTTTTTTATTGTTATTCTGTCTCTCACTGTTTAAAAAAACCTACCATTAAAATTATAGACTGATGATTTCTTTGTCGGTGGTCAACCATACAAAATCAGCAGGGGGATCAAATACCTTTTTCCCTCACTGTATGCTGAAAAATACATATGTTCAGTTACAAGGCAGTACACCTGATTAAGGTGTTTGGACACTGGGTGTGAACTATATTTACAATTATTATTTTTATTAGTCTAAGTATCCCAACCAGCTGAAAGGGAGAGGGGTTTGCACAACAGGACCCACAGAGATCCCGGAGGTAACACAAATGTTTAAAAAAAAAAAAAAAAAAAAAGGGGGGAGGGAGATGCCAAAGAAAAAAAAAGGGGGGGAGGGAGATGCCAAAGAAAAAAAAAAGGGGGGGGGGGAGATGCCAAAGAAAAAAAAAACACATTGTGCACTTGAGCATTATTAGGTAGATTCACGTAGGGGCGCCTAACTTTAGGGCGGCCTAGCCTAGTCTTTTTAGGCTACACTGCCGTAAATTAGTTAGGCTAGTAGTGATTCTTAAACCACTTACCTGCTAATTTTCGGCGGCGTAGCCTAAAACGAGCGGGCGTAAGCGCGCCTAATTCAAATGACTTGGAGGGGGAATAACTTTAGGCGGCCTATCACTTACGGAAACGACGTTAATCGACTGCGGTGGGCTCGCGTTCGTTCGGGAATCGTCGTAAATGCTCATTTACATAATCTACGCCGGCCGCAATGGAAGCGCCAACTAGCGGTAAGCCAAAACATTGCAATCTAAGATAGGACGGCGCAAGCCGTCCTATCTTAGATATGTTTAAGTGTATCTCTGTTAGAGAATACACTTAAACATAGGTCGGCTTAGATTCAGAGTTAGGTCGGCTTATCTGTAGATAAGCCGGCCTAATTCTTTGTGAATCTACCTACAGATTTGTAATGTCTGTGGGCAAGTGGTTTGCTATGTATGACAGTAATATGTGGTTATAGGCGTTACAACACAGAGGCACAACATGATGGTCTGCCAGTGATGTATTCTATTTAACACTACAGTATATGGCCTGTGAATATACTTTTTTTTTTCTATTGTAGGTTTTTAATTTTATAATAAAGCTTTGTTTATCTATATGTTGTGCAATATATGGTGCCTACAAATTCCCTTCCACCCACTTTCTTCCTGAACTTTAAAAAAATATATATTGCAGCTTACCATTTCTTGAATGTGGTGGCAGCATTATTTTATTTTTTTTAGGCTTAAGTTACAGAGATGAGACAAACCATTTAACACTGGCAGGGATGCCTACAAATGATTAGCTTTTACGTAAACACTGTATCCCAAAAACTAAAACGAAAAAAAAAAATGGTTTGCTGTACCTGCTTATAAAGGTTTTAGCTGGAGTTTGGCTTTAATTTGTTAGTGTATCTAAATATGCTAGTACATCCAACACATCCCTCCCCCAGACTGACAATGCTGCTGCTGCTGCTGCTTCCAGTGCTCAAACATTCAGAATAGGGGCATTCTTATACATGTGGTGTGTTTTTGGCCAGATCACCAGGTGAAAACAATGGGTAAAAAAAGCCTAAGAAGAAAGCAAATGCAGCCACCATATCTAATGATTGGTGAGCTGCAATACAATACATTTTTGGTTTTGCGTTTAGGCTCCATTCACACTTGTGCAGCTTGTAATGTGCTTTTGGACATCAAATTCGCATGACAAGCCACATCCCATGTTTTCCAATGAGTACTGTTGGGACTTCAGACACTCCTTGGTATCTTTATTGAAGCATTAAAATGACATCACAGGTATGACAGGGAACATTTTTTGCGCAATTAGTAAAAATAGAGCGACAATTTTGAAAAAAATTGAATATTTTTTACTTTTTGCTATAATAAATATCCCCCAAAAATATATATATAAAAAAAAAAAAAAATTCTCAGTTTAGGCCGATTCGTATGCTTCTACCTATTTTTGGTAAAAAAAAAATTTGCAATAAGCGTTTATCGGTTGGTTTGCGCAAAATTTATAGAGTTTACAAAATAGGGAATAGTTTTATTGCATTTTTTTTTTTTTTACTACTAATGGCGGCGATCAGCGATTTTTTTTCGTGCCTGCGACATTATGGCGGACACTTCGGACAATTTTGACACATTTTTGTGATCATTATCATTTTCACAGCAAAAAATGCATTGTTTATTGTGAAAATGACAGTTGCAATTTGGGAGTTAACCACAGGGGGCGCTGATGGGGTTATGTGTTCCCTGAAGTGTGTTTACAACTGTAGGGGGGTGTGGCTGTAGGTGTGACATCATCGATTGTGTCTCCCTAAAAAAAAGGGATGACGCGATCGATGACGCCACCACAGTGAAGAACGGGGAAGCCGTGTTTACACACGGCTCTCCCCGTTCTTCAGCTCCGGGGACCGATCGCGGGACTCCAGCTGCGATCGGGTCCGCAAGTCCAGGAGCTTCGGACCGGGTCGGGCGCCCACAAACCAACGGCTGGGTACTAGTACAGGACGTACCTGTACGTGGATGTGACCAGCCGTGCCATTCTGCCGACGTATATGTGCAGGAGGCGGTCCTTAAGTGGTTAAAAGGCGAAAATGTTCCCCGTCATACCTGCGAGGTCATTTTAATGCTTCAATAAAGATACTAAGGCGTGCAGCACGATTCCGGATTTGTGCATGTTACTGAATCTCACAAATGAGCTGTACAGCACCCTGGGTTCCAGTCAAGAACTCACCATTGGTTCAACTTTCATATGATATGAGGTCCCTAGACTTCAATGTTAATCCCCAAAAGTTGAAAGTTTTACATCCAACAGTTTATAACAGTTTAGTCAAAGCAAAAGTCACCTTCAAGTCGCACCAATGCAAAGTTGAGTCCAAGTAGCACTCCAAAGTCACTCGACTTTGGAGTTGTAGAGGTGTGAATGGAGCCGCTTTAAAAGGTATTGTAATGGCTCATGTTTTTTCCCTTTAATGCATCCTATGCATTAAGGTGAAAAAACACCTGTCACTGCCCCCCAGCCCCCCCACCATTTTACTTACCTGAGCCCCTTCATCTCCTCAGGGGGGACACGCCGTCCTTCTCTCCATGGGGTCCTGGCTCTTGCTTGGATAGATTGATAGCAGCGCAGTTACTAGCTCCCGCTGCTGTCAAACAAATACAATGACGCGGGAATCAGGCCGAGTCCGGCATTCGTGACTATAGAGGCAAATGCTGGACTTGGGAGTGAACACGCAATGTTACCCCCCCAGGTTAAGCGCTTCTCCTAGGGGGGTTACCTAAAGCGGGGAGGAGCCTCGAGAGCTGCCGAGAGACCCCAGAAGAGGATGTTTGGGGCCACGCTGCACAGTGGAGGCAAGTATGACATGTTTGTTATTTTTTTAAAAACGATCCTTTACAATCACTAACTATATCAAAAACCAAAGTGATATCATTGCTATACTAAAGACATACTTGTTAAAAGGATGGTAGAGAGAAGAAGAAAGAAGAAGACAAGATACACAAGGAAAGCACTCACATTGGCCACATCCGTCCTCAAAGTCAGATTTTGCCCACTCTTTGGATTGGGTATTTTTCTATATTCTTAAAAGGATGGTATTCATACTTCTCTTTCCTGCTGCTTGAATTACTGAAGATGCCCAGATCCTTAAAGAAACTGTCTGCTGAGAAATCAACACTTCCGGGAGTGTTGATGTCCATGGTTTCCAGCAGCTCACTTTGGTTCTGCTGGCTCATCTCCATGTCAGTACCGGCGACAGTGCCCATGTACATATTTGTATGTAGGGGCTTCCGTTTTCCCACATTGAGGTGGCAGGAGAAGCGTCCTCACAGGCTCTAGGGCCACATTGTTCCATTAAGCCGGGGTCCTTCAATTGCAGTCTCTGGGTGAGTTTACTTATCTGTAAATGTAAAATGAACCATCTATATTGACAAGAGACGTGATCCCAGTACGTGAAAAACTGTGAATTTCTATTTGAGCATCCCTCCTCTCAGGGGCGGACTGACCATTGGGGCTCTCGGGCACTGCCCGAGGGCCCCATGCCTCTAGGGGGCCCCATCAGGGTTGCCAGGCTCAATAAAACCAGGGACAGTATGTAAAAATCTGTGTTTTTTTTTTTACATCTGTCCCTGATATGTCTGAAACCGACATGCTTTTGATGTGTAAATCCTGAGATTTTAGCTGCCCTGCCTCTGCACGGTCTCCTGGCGTGGTGGCCATCTGTATGCCCGGGGGCCCCATGAGTTGTCAGTCCGCCCCTGCCTCCTCTTTAACCCTCCCTATGTGCAAGATACCGCTGCAGATTAAACATACTAGTGTAACTGAGTTTCATGCTTTATAATTATAAAATTATGGTCGCCCCTGCCGATATTTGGACAGGCCATTGCCCCCAGCACCAAAGTCAAAAGTCTAGGAGTCATTTTTGACTCCGACATGACAATGGATGCTCAAATTGGGTCAGGTGGTCTCACTATCTCCTGCATCTACTAAGAAGACTCATGCCCATCATTCCGAAAAAAGACACCGCAGTAGTAGTCGGAACACTAATAAACTCCAAGCTTGATAATGATGATAACTCCCTGTACCTAGGTCTCCCAAAATACCAGATTGCCCGTCTGCAAGTTGTCCAGAAAACGGCAGCGCGACTGGTAACAGGCCAAAAAAAAACCCTGGGAATCGATTTCCCCCACCCTGAGGTCCCTCCATTGGCTGCCCGTCAAGGACCGAATCACATTCAAGGCCCTCTGCCTGACACACAAGTGTGTACAAGGCATCGCCCCCCAATATCTATGTGGGAAAATAAAATACCACAACCCCAATCGCGTTCTCCGATCAGCCAACCAAAATCTACTACAAATTCCCAAAGCCCGTTACAAGAGCAAAGGAGAACGAAGATTTGCAGTCCAAGGACCTAGACTGTGGAACTCATTACCAACTCATTTACGAACGGAAGAGAATCACCAGGCCTTCAGAAAGAAACTCAAGACCCACCTTTTCTGAAGGCTAAATAAAAGGAAAATGGATGCCAAGCGCCTTGAGGCGATTCAATTCGCATTTGTAGCGCTATATAAAGTTATTCACTCACTTATAAATACAACATACGATTTGTAATAACTTTTGTATAATAATATAGGAAATGTATTTAAATTTAAAACTAAAATAATGTATTTATTCATATATCTTTCATATATTCGAATCTGTTTGAGCAAATCATGTTATTTATGTCTTGTTTATTAATATCCTCGCCATAGAATTTATTCAATATTCCACTGTGCAACTTTCAAGGCCCAGACGAAGCAGAACTGTCCGGAAAACGCGTTGGCCATATTGCTTTCATTGTTTGGGACCCGCACACCCAAATTCAAATTGAGACTGTAAAGTATTTTTACTTGAATTTTTATCTTGTACTGCCTTGTGGCAGAAAAAAAAATATCTATTTTTCTATAAATTAAAGTTTCTGTATTTGATTCTTTATACTCCTCAGAGGCACAATCAAAGTCCCACCCTGCTCCAAATCGCCTCCCCCTTCTTTTTCCTGTAACATATTTACACGGTCAGCAGAAGGAACCAGCTAAAGCTTTAAAGTGGAGGTTCACCCAAAAACTAAATTTTTAAACATTAGATTGAGCTTGTTTTGTCTAGGGGAATCGGGTGTTTTTTTTTAAATCGAAGCAGTACTTACCGTTTTAGAGAGCGATCTTCTCCGCCGCTTCCGGGTATGGGCTGCGGGACTGGGCGTTCCTATTTGATTGACAGGCTTCCGACGGTCGCATACATCGCGTCACGATTTTCCGAAAGTAGCCGAACGTCTGTGCGCAGGCGCCGTATAGAGCCGCACCGACGTTTGGCTTCTTTCAGCTACTCGTGACGCAATGTATGCGACCGTCGGAAGCCTGTCAATCAAATAGGAACGCCCAGTCCCGAAGACCATACCCGGAAGCGGCGGAGAAGATCGCTCTCTAAAATGGTAAGTACTGCTTCGATTTAAAAAAAAAACACCCGATTCCCCTAGACAAAATGAGCCTCAATCTAATGTTAAAAATAGTTTTTCGGGTGAACTCCGGCTTTAAGGGACCAAAGCTGCCAAAGTAGGGATACACCGAAATTTAGAGTGCCGAAACATATGGCTCGAAAATTTTGTTTTCGGCGCATTGCCAAAAGAAAAAAACGCTAATAACGGAGCCGAAAATGGGGTGAGGTGCCGCCCCCCACCCCACCTATCACCGGGGGGCCATTCTGGAGCGCCCCAGTCCTCTCCCTTCCCTCCTCGCCGCAATCTGCGTGCGTCACGGAACTGCGCAGACTGCGGTAACAATGTCCCGCCTCCTTTAACAGACGGCACACTGATCCAATGGTGGGACATTGAATCAGTGTGTGACGTGATCACAGGAAACGGGACATTGTTACTGCGACCCGGGTAATTCAAATACAGCTTTGTGACACAGAGATCACCGCCGATTCGGGCACTGGCAGGCTGCATGACGAGCCCAGGTGAGGCTGCATCTTATGGGCACAGGCAGGCTGCATCTGAAGGACAGTGGTGAGGCTACATTAATCTCTTGCATCATGGTCTCTGACCACCACCTGCATTATGTCCGCAGTCTCTGACCACCGCCTGTATCAGATGGTAAGGGACTGAGGACATGATACAAGAAATGGTTAGAGACTGCATTTTTCTTGAGCTTTTCTTGCACGAAACTTGCCAATAATGGGCAACAATAAATTCATATTAATTTAAATTGATGATATCAATTAAAAAGTTGAATATAATACAACTGTATATAAAAATGTAAATATTTTTTTAAAACTTTAATTTTCAGTATCGGTTTTTGGCCTAGTGTATCCTTCATTTTTGACTTCGACACCAAAATTTCCCTTCAGTGCACCCCTATGCCAAAGTGTTTTCCTAGCAGACGTCAGGGGACCATCTCCCAGCAACATTTAGCAGTTGGTGGCAGGAAAATATGTACTGTTCTTTTACAGGTATGTCTTCGCTTATAGTGGTATATCTTCTACTATAATGACAGGGTTGCTTTAAAGAAATCAGAAAACGGACACTTGTTTATCCAACAATCACAATTTTCATTTTCAATGTTCTTACACCTTTTCAACATAATAAATTAAAATAAAATTGGTTCTATGGTACATTTGCCATTTGATCCAAGTTGTTCACAGGGGAAAATAGAAAAAAAAAGGGCATAAAACAAAAAGAACCAAAAGAATAGATGGTTATCCTAAAATACAAGCAGGATCACTCAGTGCATGTCCTTTTGCAGCATTGCAGGAAGTAACCAGTGTTGTGTGGCAGTTTTTATCCTCCTATCCTTCAGTCTGAGAGGGAGGATTTGGATTCCGGTACAACCAATCATCTTCCACCACCGTTGCCGCCTCCTCCGTTTCCTCCTTGGTTGCCAGCATCCGACGCTCCAGACATCATCAAAAATAGAACAACAGGGATTATGTACATCCACTGAAAATACAAGACCACGACATGTTATTGCATAGGACAGACTTCCAAAGGAAGAAGATACAAAAAGAGGTAATAAAATTATTAGGAAATGGCCAAAAGGTTTTTTTTTGTAACAGGATTAAAAAAAAAAATGTTGCCTCTAGCAAAAGGCCTCTTCCAGATGTCTGCAGGTTCTGGTTAAAAACTAAAAAGTAAGAATTTGATAGGTTGCTAGGGGCAACAAAGATTCATTGGATTAGGACATTTATAAGCGAGGTTTCAAGTAAAAAATAAAAATTAAGTAGGAAGTAGATCAGCATTTCACCAGTTTTCAACTCAATATAAAAAAATTTTTTTAAATAAAAGCTGCAAATTAACGCCCACAAGCAAAAGTTTTCATGAATGTTCATTCATGAAAACTTTTGCTTGTGGGCGTTAATTTGCAGCTTTTATTTAAAAAATTTTTTTTACACATATTACATGATACATTAGTATGAAAATCAACAGATCTGTGTGTGCTCACAACGTGCTTCTTGGCACGTTTAAGTTCTGCGACAGCTCTGAGGTTGAATGTCGCCATTATACAAGTGATCGCTGTTTCACAACTAAAAAACGACAGTCGCCATTTGGCTAAAAGATCACAAAACAGACTCAAAGATTAACGCCAACAAATTTGCATGAAAAACGTGCAACTGTCGATTTCAGACAACTGTGTCAATAAACGTTCCCCAATGACGCGATTATCTTTTTGCAACTCCAAAAGTCCAGGACAATGTAGCATGCATCCTCTGCGCAATCTTTATGGTTATAAAACACAAAAGATCTTCAATAAGATTCACCTACCACACTTTGCCATATTTTCCATATCTTTGGGGAGGTATTGGTAAAAAAAAAAAAAATCCCTCTTCTAATCTAAAATTACCACTACGTAGAAGGCAAGCCTGCCCCTGAGCATTAGCGCAATTGTCTTCAAAACTGAAGTTTAAATTAAAAAAATCTATATCTATTGTGACAGGTAAATCTGTGGGTGTTGTCACAGACGGGACATACATTTCTGCCTTGTTTAGACAATACACCAATTGTTATTAGGTGTCGGCTGCAAATGTAGCCAGAAATGGTCTAAGGGCGTTGAAAGACTTCAGCTGTTCAGAATAAGGGAATAAAGGCCTCTATAAGTAGTCCAGAGGATTACCACTGATTTGCTGCATGCTGAGGCTTTCTGAGTGAAAGAGAGCAGTACTAAAAGTCTTCTGAGGAGGTGACGAGAGGATTGATTTTTCTGTGTGATAAAAATCAAAAGACTATTGTTTTTCTGCTGTATGACCAGCACTGTCTATCCAGCAGTAGGCTGTGCTAGACTTCATAGATAGGTTCCTGTGTGGAAGGTACCTGTGTGGAAGGTAGACGCCCAAAGTGGCCAGGGTTTATTTTATGTTTGATTTTGTTTATGCTGTTTGGATGCTTGCACTTGTTTCCAGCAAGATGGAAGAAAAAAACCCAAATCTTTGTTTTCAACCGTCTTCGACTGCCTGTCTGTATAAATTCAGTGTGTGGTGAACCCATCCAAGGGGTCACACACCCCGCTACCGAGCTAACCCCTTACACTATATACACAAACACTAAACTTAAGGAACACTTTTTAATCAGAGTATAGCATCAAGTCAAATAAACTCCTGGGATATTGATCTGGTCAGTTAGGTAGCAGAGGGTTTTTAGTTCAACACAAAAGCAGTTGAAATTGATTAACAGGTGAACTGGATGGGCAACGAGACAACCTCCAAAACAGGAATGGTTTTACAGGTGGAGAGGCTACTGTTTTTTTCCCCTACTCATCTTTTGACGTTTTTTCACTCGTTTTGCAATTGGCTAGGGTCAGTGTCACTACTGGTAGCACAAGGCGATACCTGGACCCTATAAAGGTTGCACAGGCAGTCCAACTCCTCCAGGATGGCACATGAATATGTGTCGTGAAGAGCATGGAGGAGATTCCAGGAGACAGACAGTTACTTTAGGAGAGCTTGACAGGGCTGTAGAAGGTCCTTAACCCATCAGCAGGACCGGTATTGGCTCATTTGTGCAAGGAGGAACAGGATGAGCACTGCCAGAGCCCTACAAAAATTACTTCAAGCAGGCCACTGGTGTGAATGTCTGACCAAAAAAAATAAGAAAAATCACAAAACAGACACATGAGGGTTGGTCAAGGGCCCCACATCCTCTAGTGGACCCTGTGCTGACTGCCCGGCACTGTGGAACTCCATTTGCCTTTTCCATTGAACACCAGAATTGGCAGGGCTACCACTGGCGCTCTGTGCTTTTCACAGAGGAGAGCAGGTTCAGCATGCACACGTGACAGACGTGGAAGGGTCTAGAGAAGCCGTGGAGAACGTTAAGCTGCCTGTCACATCGTTCAGCATGACCGGTTTGGTGGTGGGTCAGTGATGGTCTGGGGCAGCATATCCATGGACAGATGCATAGACCTCTACAGGCTACCCAGTGGCACCCTGACTGCCAATAGGTATCAGGATGAAATCCTTGGATCCATTTCAGACCCTATACTGGTGCAGTGGGTCCTGGGTACCTCCTGGTGCATGACAATGCCCGGCCTCATGTGGCAAGAGTATGCAGCCAGTTCCTAGAGGATCATTTGATACCATTTAATGGCCCCCATGATCACCTGACCTAAATTAAATAGAACACCTCTGGGACATTAGGTTTTGGTCCAACCAACACCGCCAGCTTGCACCTCAGTCTGTTTAGGAGCTCAGTAATGCCCTGATCCAGATCTGGCAGGCAATACCCCAAGACATCATCCGTTGTCTAATTAGAAGCTTGCCCCAACGTTGTCAGGCATACATACAAGCACGTGGGGGGTCATACAAACTTGGTACCATTTTGAGTAGCTGCACTGAAATGTCAGCAAAATGGACTAGCCTAGTGCATAATTTTTCACTTTGATTGTTGGGGTGTCTTTGAATTCAACCCTCTGTAGGATCTTTATTTCCATCAAACTATGTTGCATTCTTTCATTCCTAACTCATTACCCAGTCCATATCAGAATATGTATCCAGCATTCCCATTGAGATCTGGTACATGTTCAAAGTTTTCCTTTATTTTTTTTGAGCAGTGTATATAATAATATAATATAGCTCTATCTAGTGAACCAATGTACCGAATAATGGTAATTAACGATTTCTTTCATTGCACTGATCAGATCTGTGAATGGAGGAGAGCCTGGTTACAAGCAAAGAAAAAACTTTTCTTAAAATGGAGTTCCACCCAAAAATGGAACTTCCGCTTTTTGGAATCCTCCCCCCCTTCCGGTGTCACATTTGGCACCTTTCAGGGGGGCGGAGGGAGCAGATACCTGTGTAACACAGGCATTTGCTCCCACTTTCTGGCATAGATCACCACGGTGACCTACGCCACCTACTCTGTCCTCCCCCGCTGTCTTCTGAGAGACACACAGGTCCCAGAAGACAGCAAGGACCAGTGAGGACGTGCAGCACGACTCACGAATGCGCAGTAGGGAACCAGGAAGTGAAGCCACATGGCTTCACTTCCCGATTCCCTTACCGAGGATGGCGGTGGCGGCAGCAGCCAAGAGCCGACAGACAGATCAGCTTCAGCTGCTGACATCGCGGGCGACCTGGACAGGCAAGTGTCCATATATTTAAAGTCAGCAGCTTCAGTATTTGTAGCTGCTGGCTTTTAATATATTTTTTTGGCGGACCTCCGCTTTAAATGGAGGGGGAAGGGCCTCATTTTTACAGCAGCTCCGAAGATTAAACCCCCACAGCACTGGAAGCTCAGAGGCAGGAAGAGAACCAGCCAACCTGCATAGAGGATTTCTACAGGATCCAGCTGCCTCCACAACTTGGGGCATAATTCATTACAGGCAAGTTAGCTCACTAAAGCTGTAGAGATTTTTTTTAAAATTGATAAACTTCAACTTCAAATCTTCTCAAAGATCCTAAATTTCAGAGCATATCCATTTACATCACAAAAAAAATGCCTTCTTTTGGGATACAGTGTCACTTTGAAGATGAATCTTTGAATACTACAGCTAAAGTCTTCACAATTCTTACTATACAGCAGCAATGTCCATGTTAAAAAAAAAAAAAAAAGAAAAAAGAAGGGTATACGACAGAGTTCTTCCTTAACCACTTCCCGCCCGGTCAATAGCATATTGACGTCCGGGAAGTGGTTGTGAAATCCTGACTGGACATCTATTGCAGCGCAGCGATCGGTGATGCGGGTGTCAGTCTGACACCCTGCATCTCCGATCTCGGTAAAGAGCCTCCAGGGGAGGCTCTTGACCACGTGATCAGCCGTGTCCAACCACGGCTGATCATGATGTAAACAGAAAGAGCCTTTGATCGGCTCTTCCTCACTCGCGTCTGACAGACGCGAGTAGAGGAGAGCCGATCGGCGGCTCTCCTGACAGGGGGGGGGGGGGGTTCGCGCTGTTTATTAGCGCAGCCCCCCCTCGGATGCCAACACTGGACCACCAGGGAGTGCCCCCCAGTGCTAAAAAAAAAAACCAGTGCAAATAAAAACACAATCGATGCTAATCAGTGCCCACAAATGGGCACTGACTGGCAACATGGGCACTGGCTAAAATGACCAGCAATGCCACCCCTCAGTGTCCATCTATGCCCAGTGCCCACCTATCAGTGCCCATCTGTGCCACCCATGAGTGCCCATCAGTGCCGCCTATGAGTGCCCATCAGTGCCGCCTATGAGTGCCCATCAGTGCCACCTATGAGTGCCCATTATTGAAGAAGGAAACTTACTTATTTACAAAAAGAATTAACAGAAACAAATAAAAACTTAATTTTTTTTCAAAAATGTCGGTCTTTTTTTAGTTGTTGCGCAAGAAATACAAATAAATAAATAAATAGCAGAGGTGATCAAATACCACCAAAAGAAAGCTCTATTTGTGGGAACAAAATGATAAAAATGTCATTTGGGTACAGTGTAGCACGACCGCGCAACTGTCATTCAAAGTGCGACAGTGCTGAAGGATGAAAATTGGCTTGGGCAGGAAGGTGCGTAGGTGCCTGGTATGGAAGTGGTTGAAGTGAATTTCTAGGCTAAACATATTTTTAGTTTTGGATAATGTAAGGAACGGTCAGATTCTCTGCCAAACCAGCTGCCAATGAAACCTTTCAAAAGATCTGCAAAAGTTGTTACTCTGGCAAAGACTCCTTGATGAATAAAAATATTAAACATAACACTTAGAGCTGGTTCACACTGGGGCGACCTGTCAGGCGACTCAGCCGCCTGACAAGTCGCGATCCACAGTAGTCAATGGAACCGTTCTAATGGGAGCGACGCAAGTTGCTCCGACTTAGAAAAAGGTTCCTGTACGACTTTGGGGGAGATTCGGGGCGACCTGCATTGACTTCAATACTGAAGTCATTTTGCAAGTTGCCTCTCAAGTCGCCTTGAGATCGCCTTGCCGAGTCGCCCCCCAAGTCGTGTCGCCTGTGTGTGAACCGGCTCTTACATAAAAAGATAAGATTGTTATGATCAGGATTCCAAACTTTTGAACACTGGTAATGGTTTCTCTAGAAATTTGTCTCTCTGTCCAAAGCCTTCTGTCTGGATCAAAACGGAGCTTCATCAGTAAGCAAAGAGCCGACCCAGAGGGTGAGTATCATAAGAACGGCTGCACAGAATTACAAATCCTTTGGCAGGAGAAACAATAAATGCATATGCCTTTCACTTGTGTACTTCGCTACTTGCCTGAAGATCCACTTTAAAAGTGGAAGAAAAGCCGATCACTCTTAACCTGCCTGGCGGTATTCCCGAGTCTGACTCGGGGTTAGATTTTCCTGCTGCGAGCGGTAACCCCGAGTCAGACTCGGGCTTGCCTCGCTAGATCCACAGGCTTGGTTTACTTACCTTGTCCCTGGATCCAGCGATGCCACCGCGCTGTGTGAGCGAGCGGGACCTCGCTCGATTCACACAGTGCCTCTGTGTAACGCCGATCTCCGTTCCCTGCGACGTTACGACGCACGGGGACGGAGAACGGCGCCAAATTCAAAAAAGTAAACAAACACTTTACATACAGTATACTGTAATCTTATAGATTACAGTACTGTATGTAAAAAAAACACACCCCCCTTGTCCCTAGTGGTCTGTCCTGTGTCATGCATGTCATTTTATATAATAAAAACCTTTTTTTCTGCCTGTAAACTGTAGATTGTCCATAGCAACCAAAAGTGTCCCTTTATGTCAAAAATGGTTTTAGACCATCTAGAAAACAGCGATAATAAATTATAATCACTTGCAGAATTGTGCGATAGCGATTTGTGGGGAAATTCGTCATAAAAAAAAAAAAATAATGACAGCGACAATTCTGCAACTGAGCAAATTTCAGTGATTTTGATTTGATTACATTATTGAATATTTTTTATTATAATTATATTATTATTTGTTATAATTATTTATAATTATTTATTATATTATAATTTATAATTTTGTTTTTAAAAAAATTTCATACCCGGGATGCCTATTAGAATCTTGTTTGGTCAGATTTAAGTGAGTTATTTCTAAAAATTACAGGCCTACAGTATAAAACGCCAAATTTCCTTGCAAATAATGGTACCGCTTTCAGCATGTTTTTTCTGAAAGAATCATACCGCCAGGGAGGTTAAAACATTTTTTTAATTATATTCTTATCTCATCAGTATTAAAAACGACCCTCTCCCCCCTTCTACCTAACCTGTATAAAAAGAAGATCTATATACTATTTTTAATCTACTCTGGTCCAGTCATGTGATCCTACGGCTCTCTGTAGGGAGGGCTCTTGACTAATCCTATGAATTGTTGGCGCTCCCTGCAGCAGCCACTCACTGACACAGCCGAGCTAGAGCTGCGTGGTACGTGGCCAGACTCAAGCAGATAAAAATACGTAGTGAAGTTCTCATAGGTATAACATTTTTACAGTGGGTAAGAGGGCAGCACTAGGGTCAGTGGAATCTCAACCACAGAACTTCCTGCCTGGAGGTTGCATGTTCTCCCTGTACCTGCATGGTACTCCGGTTTCCTCCCACACTCCAAAGACATGCTGGTGGGTTAATTGGTTCCTGTGTAAATTAGACCTAGTATGTGCATGTATGAATACAAGTTAGGGACCTTATATTGTCAGCTCCTTGAGGGCAGGGACTAATGTGTGTACACACACACATATGTAAAGCGCTATATAAAAATTGTTGGCGCTATAGAGGTTCCTGACGTCTCAGGACAATGAAACGTGTTGGATGGAGACACGACGTGCGACGTCATCACATACCGAAACAGATGGTACCATTTTGTTGGTTGGAAACAGGATTTACGGGATATCAACATGCTGTTTTTCTTCTCAACGATACAAATGCATTACGTTGAATAAATAGATGAGTTTTAAAACTTAGTAACCATTCCCTTGTCTTGAGGTTTTTGCTCCCTCTGTCTGTCTTTGCAGATCCATTGACTTTTCTGGTGTCGATTTGATTAGGACATTAGAGGAAGTAGAGGGAGTGAGCTGATGTGGAAGATCCATTCTACCTGTGATTTGGCATTTATTGCACCTTTGACCTCTCTTGGTAGTGTTCATGGCTATCTGGTAAGCTACTTTGCGTGGTCACTGATGGTGGAGGACATTTTCCAGCTTGTTTTGACAACACACCACCTTTTGGAGTCTTTATGAAGGATTGGCCGTGGGCAGACGTACACCCGGAGTGACGTGAGACAGCGCAGAGGACGCCACTGTTCATTTCTTTTATATGCGCTCGTTTTATTTATTTGATGTAAGCGTATTTACACCGCAATAAACATTCCCTTAAGTTTTAAAATACTACACCATTGGAGGCCCTATCTGTTTGTTCCTCTTGTTCCCCGCTACGGAGATCAAACAGGAATTAACAGAGGAGATGGATTAAGGCTTGGCTATCCGGACGGAGAGACACCAGTGAAGTTTGTGTGTGGAATGGTTTATGCACTCGAAATTGGGTTAACATGCACGCACTTTGACCACGCGGTCTCTAAAAAAGACCGTACTGCTGTCTTTATTCATTAGTGAGGTGAGAGTTCTGGGAGACCAGATTGACGTTTCTTGGTGCAGTTACTTACTCCTCTCTGGGATTGGTGGACATTTATTCTTCTCCTTTAGCAGAATTTACTGCCACTTCACTTATGGACTTTATTTTATGACTTACATTTTGATTTATTCATTTACCTTTTCCACTTTGCACGATTTATAGGATTTTTTTGATCACAATATTAGTGTGCGTTTTATAGATTTTGTGCACTAACCTAATTTCACTTTCCACACTTTACCCCACTTAAGAATTTATGAGATTGCACTTTTATAATCTTTTTATTAATTAGTACTGCACCTTTATTACTCTAGTGCTACATAAGTGCCTGTAAAAAAAATAAAGAGGTGATATAGTTAAAATTTTCTTACACTTTATGGTAGGGCAGGCGTGCTCCAAAAATTTTCTGTGTTGGGTTGAAGAGATTAGTTCATACACAACCCTCCCAGCTTACGTTTTAAGAACTAAACAGTTTTTGAGCAGCCATTTCTGAAGTTTGTTTTTAATATTGCAGTCAGTTTGGTCATACAGAGACAGCTTACCACCAAAGAGAAGAAACAGAATGCACCATGGAGGTGGCTTTCAAAAAGGAAAAGTTACAATGTTTTCAAGAAGATAAAAAATTTTGGAAGACAGGTTTACATGAAACATCCTCAACACAGAAAACTTTCTTTTTTTTTTTACACTATTAACCACTAGGGAAAAACTTCAGATACTCTGAGGGCCAAATCTCTGCCCTCTCTGAATGTGAATCAACAAGACCATCACTGGTTATTTTCTACTCAACTACCACAGTGCAAAGAGAAGATGAAAAAGGTGCAAAGAGCCCATCACCAAAATGCGAAAGAGAAGCAAGAAACAGAGAAAACTAGGCATATTATGTACATGCCCACGCCTATGCAGACTCAACTTGGAGCTAAAGAAACAGGCATGTTGAAGCATTGAGAATTGATCTCTCAGGTCTTATAAAGCAAGAAACCAGATCATTAAACTGTAGAAAGGCAGAAACCTCTGAGATCTGAGATACTGGTAACACAAAACAAGCTGGATATCATTCAGATTTGGCTGGATCCTTAAATGTCATTTAAAAGAAATGTATCAAATAAAAAAAAGGAGGTCGCCATTCCTGATCATATATATATTTTTTTATATTATTCGTTTGTTTCCATCCCACCTGATGACTGTATCCTGTATATTTATTTTTTAATGACATTAGCTTTAATCACTTAAGGACCGCCTCCTGCACATTTACGTGGCCAGAATGGCACTTGCACGTACAGGTACGTCCTGTGCTAGTACCCGGTCGCGGCGCGCGCCCGCGACCTGGTCCGAAGCTCCGGGACCCGATCGCCGCTGGAGTCCCGCGATCGGTCCCCGGAGCTGAAGAACGGGGACAGCTGTGTGTAAACACAGCTTCCCCGTTCTTCACAGTGGCGGCGTCATCGATCGTGTGATCCTTTTATAGGGGGACACAATCGATGACGTCACACCTACAGCCACACCACCCTACAGTTGTAAACACACTTGAGGTCACACATAACCCCATCAAATTTTTATATATTTTTGGGGGATATTTATTATAGCAAAAAGTAAAAAATATTGATTTTTTTTCAAAATTGTCGCTCTATTTTTGTTTATAGCGCAAAAAAAAAAAAAAAAAAAAAAAAATGCAGAGGTTATCAAATACCACCAAAAGAAAGCTCTATTTGTGGGAAAAAAAGGACGCCAATTTTGTTTGGGAGCCACGTCGCACAATTAAAGCGACGCAGTGCCGAATTGCAAAAAGGGCCAAGGTCCTTTAGCTGCATTTTGGTCCGGGTCTTAAGTGGTTAAATAAGTGCGCTTTGAAATAAAGTGCACTTATCCCTTTTCCCCCTTTTCCCTGACCTAACCTAAAACACCTTCCCCTCTTCTGATGCATAATTACCTCAAACCAATTGCCATGGATCCAATGTTTGTTTACCCAGTGCTGACAGACCCAAAGATAGAACAATTTCTAGAAGTCTTTGGACCCATCATTATTAGGGGTGTTGAATATAATCGATGCATCGATGCATCGCGATTCGGGGCCCCCCGATTCTGCATCGATGCATGTGACCCCAATAATCGATGTCGGGTGACGTCATCCCGACTTGCCACGCCCCTCCCGGGAGATCGCTCCGAGCAGGTCTTTTAAAATGTTTTATTTGTAATAAATGCGGTTTGTAATCCATTGTTTGGCAATCGCTGTGTGTGCTTTTTTTAAATTTATGTAGATTCATACCTCGTAGCTCCGTGTGTAGTAACTGTACATGCGATCATGTGACTCCATGGTCCGGCCCGCCTCTCTCTTCCTCTGTCCTCTCACATCCCTCGTCTCAAAGTCTCTTCTGATGTCAGCCCCGCCCGCCTCTCTTGTGATCTGTTACTTTAGCTATAGACGATGGGCGGGGCTGAGAACGGACATCAGGAGAGATGAGAGGCAGGTCCGAGCATGGAGTCACATGAGGGGAAAGTAATATACACACGGAGACATGAGGTATGATGATTCTGCATATGTTGTAAAAAGCATATTACAGCCCTGGCTATAACAGCATTTATTATCACAGATATTTTATCAGCAGTCTGACTCTCACACGTGCTCTGCCTGTGCAGGCATTTCTCTGACTCTCTGCACATTCCACTGTGTTAACTCCTAGTGTGCTGGAATGTGCAAAGAGTCAGAGAAATTTCAGCAGACAGTGCAGTGCAGTGAAACTCACAGGGCTTTGTCAATTGTGAAATCTAATCCCTGAGTCCTCCCCCCCCCCCCCCCTCCCAGCAGCCATGTGTGTATTCCTGTGCACTTTTTAAAGGGGACTTTCACCCTATTTACACCCTTTAAAAATGCACAGATGACAATGAACCCTCAATAAAAAATATCAGCAAGGACTTGGAAATGTGTCAATTGTAATAGAAAATAACACGGTAGTCCTCGCTGTACTGATATTTTCATTGAGGGTTCATTGTCATCTGTGCATTTTTAAAGGGCGTATTGATGACAATGTCAGCACATAAAAACACACTGAAAATGCACAGGCAAAATCATGTATTTTCCTCATTGTTCCCTCCAATCATCCTCTGTGCACAGAACAGCATGTAAGTACAGAGGAGGAGGGGGTGCTGTTATCCGGGGACACAGGGAGGGTACGGGCATGTAGTGGAATCTGATGTGTCACCTGTGATAAGTCATTGTCACTGCAGGGACTGGGCTGTATGGAGGAGAAATATAGACCATCTCCTGTACTATGTCTGCAGTCTCTGATCATCTCCTGTACTATGTCTGCAGTCTCTGATCATCTACTGTACTATGTCTGCAGTCTGATCATCTACTGTACTATGTCTGCAGTCTCTGATCATCTCCTGTACCATGTCTGCAGTCTCTGATCATCTCCTGTACCATGTCTGCAGTCTCTGATCATCTCCTGTAGCATGTCTGCAGTCTCTGATCATCTCCTGTACTATATCTGCAGTCTCTGATCATCTTCTGTACTATATCTGCAGTCTCTGATCATCTCCTGTACTATGTCTGCAGTCTCTGATCATCTCCTGTACTATGTCTGCAGTCTCTGATCATCTCCCTGTACTATGTCTGCAGTCTCTGATCATCTACTGTACTATGTCTGCAGTCTCTGATCATCTCCTGTAGCATGTCTGCAGTCTCTGATCATCTCCTGTACTATGTCTGCAGTCTCTGATCATCTACTGTACTATGTCTGCAGTCTCTGATCATCTCCTGTACTATATCTGCAGTCTCTGATCATCTCCTGTACTATATCTGCAGTCTCTGATCATCTCCCTGTACTATGTCTGCAGTCTCTGATCATCTCCTGTACTATGTCCACAGTCTCTGATCATCTCCTGTAGCATGTCTGCAGTCTCTGATCATCTCCTTTAGTATTTTGGGGGGAGAGCCATGCGCACTTGCGCTGCAATCGTGATGCATCGTGATGCATCGCCGAATCGCATCGAATCGTGAGACCGGTGAAGATGCGCAGCCCTAAATTATAGAAGTATATGGGCCACTAATTTACAGGCTGAAACAGGGCAGTGAAGACTTGCACCGCCAGACGTAAACAAATCACGACTTTTTTTATCAATTTTAAGTAGAACTTCACCTTCCGCTTTATGCCCCCCCCCCCCCTTCTAGATTGTTTTTGGGACAGGGGGTAGCGGGTACCTGGTTTTGATGATAGGTACGCACTCCCAACTTCTGGTCCGATCACCAAAACAATGCCACCGGAAGTTCATCCCTCCCCCCACCTGCAACCTTTTGGAACACGTCATAGCTCCCAGAAGGCTGCAGTACCATTCACAAAGTGGAGGACGGATAGCGCATGCGCAGTGAGAAGCCAGTTGTAAAGCCCACAAGGCTTCGCAGCCAGCTTCCCGCAGTAAACATGCCGTCATTAGGGACCTGAAGACTGTCAAAAATCTAGCCCAGGTGAGAACAGCACTAGATTCCTGGACAGCCAATTGTCCTTTCATTAAAAGTCAGCAACTACAGGATTTGCAGCTATAATTTTTTGATACCTAGTTTTGACAGGTGCCTGCTTTCACTTGTGCTCGGATCCCCTAAGCGATCCGAGCAGAAGTTCTCCTCTCCCCTCCCTCCGTGCAGTCTTCTGGGACATGCCACAGGTACCAGAAGACCACCCGACCATTCAAGAGGCACAGTGCACACAATCGTTGGATCCTGGGACAGGTGGGTGTGTGTATATTAAAAATCAGCAGCTACACTTTTTGTAGCTGCTAACTTTAAACACAAAAAAAAACACAGTATAGGCATGAGGTAGGAACAGAGGGGGATGGTCAAGTCACGTCAGGAAGCAAAAAAATTGAATTTTTTTTTTTACTCACCGGAAAATCCTTTTCTCTGTCGTCCATGGACGGACACAGCTCCTTTAGTCTTGACAAGTGGGTTATGTTCCTGTTCTATAGGAGAGTCCTCTCCTATAGAACAGGAACATAACCCACAAGTCAAGATTTACAGAGGCTGTGTCTGTCCATGGACGAAAAAGAAAATAAGGATTTTATGGCGAGTACACAAAAAAAAAATCCTCTCTCTGTCGTCCATGGACAGACACAGCCTCTCTAAATCGTGACGTGTGGGTTATGTTCCTGTTCTATAGGAGAGGACTCTCCTATAGAACAGGAACATAACCCACTTGTCAAGACTAAAAAGGAGCTGTGTCCGTCCATGGACGAAAAGAGAAATGATAAATACACTTTGTTTTATGAAGCACTTATCCTTCACCATATACAATGTGTCATATCTCATCTATTTATGTTCTCAGTCCCTCTGTCTACTGGCACATAAAAGAAATATTTTTACAAATGTTTATTTGCAGCAGATACAAGTAGAGTGGATTGTTTCCCGTTCAGTAAAATACACAAGATTTCTGGAATTCTTCCAAAGGAATTAGTGACAGCTCTTGTATTTACCATCTGAAAAGGTGCAGTTTAGTAATAAACTTAGAGAGGTTTTGTAAACGAGGCGATGTCTTTGTCCAAGACATCTCTGACTTCAGCAGAATTGGGCGCAGATCAGTCACCTATCGGTTACCCTCACACACCTTTGCCAGATCTTTCTCAAAAGATAAAGCTATGGGCTGGGCCAGTTAATGTTTAATTGAAAATCGGCTATAAAATAAATATTTATACAGATGCCAGAACCTCCTCCCACTATAAATTGATCACACAGAGGGCCGGTTCACACTTGTGTGCTGAAAATTCGCAGAAAATTAGGTGTGGATGCTGCACCGCATCCAAATCAGACCCTATTCAAGCGAATCGCTGTGGATGTGTATGTTAACACCACCCCAAAATCAGTATGCAAAATGCAATGCAATTTGCAGAATTGGATCGCATGGGTGTTCAGACCCATGCAATCCGATTCTGGTGCAGCCAAAAAAAAGGGGGTTTGGCACGATTTTGGTGTGGATTCAGTGCAATTTTGAACCACACAGAATAATGGCTCATATCACACCGCTGAAGAATCACATTTGATTTGAACAGGAATGCGGTGCGATTCCTGTTCAAATGTGTATGCGGCTCCCACACCGCATAGTGTGAACCACCACTGACTGTAGCAGCAAGCTCTACTCTTACTCAAGAGCATGGATCCTCAAACTACGGCCCTCCAGCTGTTGCGGAACTACAAATCCCATGAGGCATTGCAAAACTGACATTCACAGACATGACTAGGCATGATGGGAATTGTAGTTCCTGAACACCTGGAGGGCTGTAGTTTGAAGACCCCTGCTCAAGAGTGACGTTTCCCTTAGTGGACTTTTAGCCCCCATTCATTTTTCAGCGTAATGTCGGTTGGCAATTGGAGCGACTTTGGGAAAGAATTAGGCCCCTTTCACATGTGCGGACCGTATGTCCGCATTTTCATCCATCCGTTTGCGGATGAAAACGGGACATACATGGGTCCCTATGTGATTGCGGGTGTCAGCGGATGAACATCCGCCGACACCTGTAATCACCCGCCTCCGCAAAGCTCAGATTTTGCGGACGGAAGAAAATCCTATTTTTTCTTCCGTCTGCGGATCGGATGAACACGGACACACGGTACGTGTTCATCCGATCCCCCCATAGGGGAGAGCGGAGAAAAGACAGAGCGGTCCCTGCACAGTGTACGGGGACCGCCCTGTCAGCCGACGGCTCAGCAGGGATTTTATGGAGGATCCCCGCTGAGCAAAGCGGAAACCCGCGGAGGCGGATCATTACTGATACGCCCCATGTGAAAGGGCTCTTACGCATTTTGACCGACAGATTAATTTTGGGAGCGCCTGAAAAACAAGTGTTCTTGAATGCTCATATTGGAGTCAATGGGGGAGATTTACTAAAACTGGAGCACTCAGAATCTGGTGCTGCTTGTGAATAGTAAACAATCAGCTTCCAACTTCAGCTTACTCAGTCAGGCTTTGACCATAAAACTTGGAAGCGGATTGGTTTCTATGCACAGCTGCACCAGTTTTAGCAATACTCCCCCAAAAGGGACCAAACACCCCCCAGTCTGCTTGGAAAGTAGCTTGTTTACATTTGAGTGTCAGGGCTTGCGCTACAGGTGCCTGAACGCTCAAAAACTGACAGTAGTTAGGAGGGATGACGTGGTGCACGTGAAGCACGCACGTCTGAGGGAGGGGCTCCCCATGCGACGGACCTGAGCTGAGCGTGGGAGACGGATGGAGGAAGGAGGAAGACCCGACGGCGTTCCAGCGGCAGCAGCTGCGATGCAGAGCGGGGGTCTGCGGAGCAGTTAGATGCCGAGCACGCCGGACGCCTGACACACCGCTCTACGCTGCTCTCCAGGAAACCAGCCTCCCCCCAAACACCGGCCCCCCCGAGGAGAAGGTAGGCACGGTACAGTGCAGAGGAGGGCCCGGACGCCGCCATCAGCTGGTACATATAGCGGCCGCTACACACCCCCTCTGCCTGCCGTGATATCTGTTTTCCTACCCCCAAGCTGAGGAGCAAAAAAAAAAAAAAAATCGCCTACCAGGTAATACCAACTCTTTACTTGTTCCTCCCTCATTAAGATGCTATGGGACTAGGGTGGTGAATCTGCGTATTGAACTCGGGATCGTGCCCTGACAGCAGAAGGTTGCGGTAAGATAGTCAAGCATACCACTGCTTAATGAGTGAAATTAGCCTTGGTCTCAGTTTGAACTAACATGTGCAATATTGTCTTAAACAACTTGGGACATCCAGCCGCCTAGTTTTCATTAAGTCTGAACTAACCTGTGCATTATTAAGTCTGAACTAACCTGTGCATTATTAAGTTTGAACTAACCTGTGCAATATTAAGCTTGAACTAACCTGTGCAACATTGTTTTAAAATACCTTGGGACATTTAGCTGCCTAGTTGCCATTAAGATACAACCCGCAACCATTACACAGCTTTCCCGAACGCATTAAAATGAATTAAATATCCACGGACGGTGAATCCGTATCCCTAATACCCCATAAATACTGAGGATACTGGTAAGGGGGTGTAGTTGAAAGGGCTCCGGCTGTCCAGAGACATTATATCCCTCTTTGTGCTAAAAACATCGTTAAACCACAGTGGGCTGGACCTGAAACACTGGCGGAAATATAGGAGTCATCTATTCACTTATTTATTTTATTCTTCTTGCTTGTTGTCTCTCCTTCCCACCCCCACCATCTGACCGCTTGTCCACTGTATGAGCATTGTTTGGCTTGTTACATTGGCCCAGTGGGGGGTAAAACATCTCCAAAATAGTGCGTGGGGGATCTCCCTTGCCCATAGCTTGAGTGACGGGGGACGACCCCTTGACCCCCTAGAACATCAGTGTAAAATCTTCAGAAGGTGAGCTAAGGCTGCTTGGTATTATCCTCCCTTCTCAACAAATAAAAACCACCGCCTTTAAAAAAAAAAAAAAAAAAAAAAAAAGGGGGGGTGGGGAGGCGACCACCTGCCGCTCAAACTGGGGAAACGTATTAGAGGGACAAAGAAATACAACATGAACAAATCTACAAGGGGGGCCGCCCCTAAAATCCCCAAAGACAACCCCCCCACCAGTACGATCAGACATTATATGACTTCTGAGGGGAGCTCCAAGAGCCCCGGCCTGTCAAAAAAAGCAGAAAAAACTGGTATAACCAAAAAGGGAGTAGGGGGGGCAGTTACCCCAATTACGGATACCTCAACTGAAAGTGAACAGGAGGTTAGTCAAATGGACGATTCCAGACTGGACACTCATATCCCCACAAAAGGGGAACTGGATGGGATGTTGAGGAGAGTGGAAATTGCGATAAGAGAAGAAATTAGCGCATTAAGAAAGGATTTATTCCATATGTTGGAACGGGTTGAGGAAGCGGAGAAAAAAATGGAAAAACAGGACCTAGAACTAAACGAACTAAAAATTCAACATCAGACGATGAAACAAAACCAGAGGTGGTTACAATACCGATTAGAGGACCAAGAGAACCGTAACAGAAGACAAAACTTAAGGGTGCGATCTATCAAGGAGGAGAAAGGGGAAGACTTGAGAAAAATTCTTAACGACCTATTTCTCCCCCTTTTAGATAATGGCACGGAGGGCCCCCTCAAAATCGAACGTATACATCGAGTAGGAAAGATGAGGGAGGGAGGAGGTAGATGGCCCAGGGACATCATTGTGAGGTTCAGATATTTTGAAGATAAAGATGAGATCTGGACAAAATTGAGGAGAAAGGCCCCCTTATGTTACGACGGGACTGATATTCAGATTTTTACTGACTTGGCCTGGGAGACTCTGGCCAGGAGAAGGTCTCTTAAACCCCTCCTGGAGCAGATGCGCCAGCTTAATATCAAGTATCAATGGGGCTTCCCGGCATGTTTGATTGGCCACAAAGAGGGGATCTCGGCAAAGTTGATATTCCCGGAGGACTTGGCAGGGTTTTGTCGCAAATTAGACATGCCCGTGTTGGAGATCCCAGGCTGGGTTGAATAGTCACTTGACACAGACCGCCTCCTCAAGTGGCTAGAAGAGGGTCGAGCTAGGATGACTAGGGGGGAAGGGGGGGTAGGGGGGAGGGAGGGGGGGACTGGGAGGGGAGCAAGGAGGCCAGGTCCGTACCCTACCCATGTAAGATCAACCCCCAGAAGAATATCTCGAGGGGAAAATGGGAGGGCGGGACGTTTGTGAGGCCCCACCTCATCCATGAGAACCGACGGGTAGGGGAGATCGAGGATCCCTACGGTTCAGAGGCGATGTATAGGCCTAGGTGGGAGGGGGGATGCGGGTGGTTTGGGTGGGGGGGAGGAGGGGGGAGGGAAGGAGAGGGGGGTGGGAAGGGGATCATGGCTCCCGGGGATCTGCCTGTAAAGTCCTGTGTGTTCAAGGAGGTGATTTAGTTATTGGGAATGACAGAAGTAAAATTTTTATCCTATAATGTAAGGGGCTTAAATTCAGTAGATAAAAGATTAAAGGTCTTAGCAGAGATCGAACAACTTAGAGCGGATGTAGTTTTTATCCAGGAATCCCACTTGACCTTGGATGCTAACGTCAAGCTCTACTCCCCGGCATACCCTATTTGGTTCTACGGCGACTCCATCTCGAAACGCGCAAGGGGAGTAGCGATTGGGTTTATAAGAGAGTTTGGGTTTACCTTGGAGGCAAGGATGACTGACCCTGAAGGGAGATTCCTGTTCCTTAAAATAAGGATTGACAATAATATGTACACATTAGCTAACATATATGCCCCAAACGTACGCCCAATTCAATATTTAAACAAAATCCTGGGAAAATTAAACAACTTCGCCGAGGGTTTTATAATCCTGATGGGTGATTTAAATTTCGTTTTGAACCCATTAGACGATAGTACGTTTCATGGGAGGGAGACTAAGAATGTGCATTTACAGAGAATTAAACACAAGCTTCAGGAACGCCAACTAGTGGATGTTTGGCGGATTAACCACCCAAATGAACATAATTATACGTTTTTCTCCCCCCCCCACGGGACATACTCCAGGATCGACTACATCCTGGCGGACCACAGGCTGATAGATTCTATCGTGGAGACAGAGATCGGAATTATGACCATATCAGACCATGCCCCTGTCTCTATGAAAATCACATTAGCCATACAAAGGAGGCAGCGGCCGATGTGGCGCCTGGATGATAGCCTGATCCACGATGAAGGTGGGGGAAGCAGGGTGGAGGCAGAATTAAAACAATTTTTCCTCAGGAACGACACAGAGGGTATTACCAGTGCAACCCTATGGGAGACGCACAAAGCGTACATTAGAGGGATTTTAATTGCTGAGGACGCAAAAAAAAAAAAAGAGAGAAAAGGCAAAATCATTACCCTGAGGAAGGAGATAGAGACTCTAGAACGCGAACATAAAGCGCAGGGACTTAAAGAGACTTATCATAAATTAATTTTAAAAAGAGACGCACTCAAAGACATTATGGAACAAGAAGCAAGGTATAAACTAAACTGTATATCTAAAGAGAGATATATTTGGGGAAATAAACCAAGTAAACTTTTAGCTAAAATGGCCCAAAAAAAGAAAGCTAGGAATTATATCGAGAAAATTAAAGGTAAAAACGGGAAATTGGTTTATGCAACCAGCGACATCGCGGACATATTTAAAAAATATTATGAGGACCTATACACCATAAAACATCCAGGACGACAGGAAGGGGAAAGGGAGGTTGAGACCCGGGTGTTCCTTGATAATGCAGGACTTCCTAGACTAGACGAGATGGAAAGCCTTACCATCGACCGCCCCATAACCGAGGAAGAAATAAAAAGGGCCATAAATTCCACTACTGGTGGTAAGAGTCCGGGGCCGGATGGGTTTTCCACCTTTTATTACAAGAGATTCAGTAACATTCTGGTACCGAGGCTGTGTAAATATTTTAACGGCTTAGGGTCGGAATTTGAAACTAGTAGGGGAGCTACAGCGGCAGTGATTGCAATAATATTGAAGGAAGGCAAGGATAGCTCTCTCTGTTCGGGATACAGACCCATTTCTCTGTTAAATACAGATATTAAACTCTTTGCAAAAATTCTGGCGGGCCGCCTGAAGGGGGCTATGCCCTTTTTGGTGCACCCTGACCAGGTAGGCTTTGTCCCCAACAGAGAGGGCAAAGATAATAGCCTAAGGGCAATCCTCTTGCTTCAGACCATAAGGCAGAATGAGCCCCCGGGTCTATTCCTGTCAGTTGATGCCGAAAAAGCATTCGACAGGGTAGACTGGGGGCTCATGATGGAAACCCTCACTGTGATGGGAATAGGAAGAAGGATGTCTAGCTGGATTAAAACATTATATCATCACCCTACCGCACAAATAAAAATCAATGGCTCTCTATCAGAACCTTTTGAGATGGAAAACGGGACGAGGCAAGGGTGTCCATTATCCCCCCTCCTCTTTATCCTATCCCTAGAGCCGTTGCTGGCTACCATTCGCAACGATCCGGATATCAACGGAGTGAGAGTGGAAGGGGAGGAACATAAATTATCGGCCTTCGCCGACGATATATTATTTTATGTAACCAACCCAGTTAAATCTATCCCCAAGCTCTCTAGAGTGCTGCAACAATACGGCGCTATCTCCAACTTCAAAATTAACGTAACCAAATCAGAGATCTTGAACATTAATTTAAATAAAAGAGAGGTAAATTTGGTTAAGGAAGTATGCGCGTTCCCCTGGACCAAAGAACTCAAGTACCTAGGAATAAAACTGGCCAATACAATACAGAAGATGTACAAAATAAATTATATTCCCTTACTAAATGAGATCAAGAATGAATTAAAAAAAACGATAAATAAACCCATATCATGGTTTGGACGCATAAACATGTTGAAGATGGTGGTAGTCCCCAAGATTCTATACAAATTCTTACTACTCCCAATTGCTCTTCCCCAGCAATTTTTGAGGATCCTTAACACCCTGCTACTAAATTATGTTTGGAAAAATAAAAAGCATAGACTATCCCTCTCCATAATAAAACAAGGCAAGCCACTTGGCGGCCTGGCAGTCCCAGATATTAAAAGTTATTACAAGGCGGCGGTTCTATCGCGGGCGGTAGAGTGGGCTAGGGATAGGATAGATAAAAGGTGGGTACAAATAGAGAAGGCGCTAACAAACAATTACCTGAATAATATTATTTGGGTCCCTGCACAACATAGAGCACTAGATCACAAAACACACGATATTACACGAGACACTTTAAGAATGTGGGATAGGACGCAGGCACAATTAGAAGGGAAATTTAATTCCCCATTAATGAATCTAAAAGAAAACTCTTATTTCCCACCGGGGGAAAAAAAAAATAGGAGGGAACTGGATTAGGAGAAACACAGTGCACTTGGGTGATATTATAAAAAATGGAGAGATAATGACCTATGGAGAATTGAAAGCCAAAACGGACTATTGGAATCTGGACGAGTGGCATTATCTCCAGTTGACTCACTTTGTGCGGCACCTCCCCCGCCCATTACGGACGGAGGCGGAGCTAACTTCACTTGAGAAAATTTGTAAATCCACAAATTCTAGGGGCACAATCACTAAATTGTACGGGCTACTGGTAAAATTGGGAACCCGGGGCGAAGCACCCTTTATAGATAAATGGGAAAGAGAACTAGGGGTCACGAGGGGGACTAACACTGTTTCAAGGATCACTCAATTAACTCACACTTCTGCGATAGATACACGAACAGCTGAAGTAAATTACAAGTGCCTCTCAGGATGGTACATTACCCCCGACAAAGTAAACAAATTTAAAGAAGGTTATACCGCAGACTGCTGGAGGGGCTGCCTAGAAAGAGGTACGATGGCCCATATATGGTGGCATTGCCCCAAAATTCAAACGTATTGGGACATAATATTGAGCCAAATAAAGATTGTCACGGGAGAGGAGATCAAGAAAGATCCATGGGCCATCCTCTTTCATTGCAGCCAAGAAGGCATAAAAAAATACAAGCAGTCCCTACTCCCCCACCTTTTAAACGCTGCCAAGAGACTTATCCCTAAGAAGTGGCAGGAGACGGAAAGCCCACATATTTGGAGTTGGATAGACGCGGTGGAGGAAACATATAGACTAGAGGAGTTGAGGGATGGCTATCTGGAGAAGAACAGCGAACATAGGGAGAAGTGGGGAAAATGGAAGGAATATAAAAAAACATGGAGCTATGCGGAGAGAGTAAGGGTTTGACTAAGCGGGGAGTCCGCCAATTTCCCCCTTTTTTCTCTCACTTTAATGCGAGACAATATATTTCCTTCCTTCCCCGCTTCTCTCCTATCTACATCTGACCAATTTTCCCCCATTTTTATACCCTTACCCGAATAGAAGAGGACTAGTCTTCTTCCTAGCCCCATTACTTATTTACAACCTTGCTTTTGATCTTATTCATAGGACGGGCAGGGGACCCCTGGGAGCCATGAGGGGAGGGAGGGGGGGTGCAAATATTAAATATATATACACATGTATGTAAAAAAAAAAAAAAAAAAAAAAAAAAAAAAAAAAAAAAAAAAAAGATAGTGAATATAATATATACCACACATGATGCAAACCGCAAATAGAGACGCAAGAAGCACCGGATCATGAGCAGGTCTCTAGTATATTGGAAATAAGCTGAGGTGGTATAAAAAAAAAAAAAAAAAAAAAACTGACAGTAATAAAGCATTGGATTTGGCTTGTTGAGTGTTTGAGTTTCAAACTACAAAAAACTAAGTGTAAAAGGGGGCTTAAAAAAATATATAGAAAAAGTGTCTATTTTAAAGCTGAACTGTAGGTATACAGTAATAATAAACAAACAAAAACAAAAACACCTTGATTAAAAGTGTGAGAAAAGGCTTAAAAAAAAAAAAAAAAAAAAAAAAAAAAACGACGACATGTATCATGCCATCTCTCCCTAGCATTAACACAGCAGACTTTTTTTTGAGTCTCCTTTAACCACTTAAGCCCCGGACCTTTAGGCAGCTAATTGCCCAGGCCAGGTTTTGCGATTCAGCACTGCGTCGCTTTAACAGACAATTGCGCGGTCGTGCAACGTGGCTCCCAAACAAAATTGGCGTCTTTTTTTCCCCCACAAATAGAGCTTTCTTTTGGTGGTATTTGATCACCTCTACGGTTTTTATTTTTTGCGCTATAAACAAAAATAGGACAATTGTAAAAAAAATTCTATTTTTTACTTTTTTCTATAATAAATATCCCCCAAAAACATATATAAAAATAGTTTTTTCCCCTCAGTTTAGGCCGATATGTATTCTTCTACCTATTTTTGGTAAAAAAAAATAAAATAAAATCGCAATAGGCCTTTATCGATTGGTTTGCGCAAAATTTATAGTGTTTACAAAATAGGCGATATTTTTTTTGCATTTTTATTAATTATTTATTTTTTACTACTAATGGCGGAGATCAGCGATTTTTTTCGTGACTGCGACATTATGGCGGACATTTCTGACAATTTTGACACATTTTTGGGACCATTGTCATTTTCACAGCAAAAAATGCACTTAAATTGCATTGTTTATTGTGAAAATGACAGTTGCAGTTTGGGAGTTAACCACAAGTGGCGCTGAAGGAGTTAGGCTTCACCTAGTGTGTGTTTACAACTGTAGGGGGGTGTGGCTGTAGGTCTGATGTCATCGATCGTGTCTCCCTATAAAAGGCATGAAACGATCGATGCAGCCGCCATAGTGAAGCACTGGGAAGCCGTGTTTACATACGGTTCTCCCCGTTCTTCAGCTCCGGGGAGCGATCGCGAGGGGGCGGCTAGAAACTAATAGCTGCGCCCTCATCCCGGATCGCTCCCTGCGGGTTTCCGACCGCCGCATGTACCGGTGGGGGGTCCCGATCGGACCCGCGGAAAGGCAGGGACGTACATATACATGCGGCGGGCATTAACCGGTTAACCACTTAAGGACCGCCGCACGACGATGTACGTCCCCTTTAAGAACCCAGCCGTGGGTCGCGAGCGGGCCGCCAGCGGAGTGCTCACAACTCAGTCCAAAGCTTCGTGACTGCGCCTGCGGACACGATCACCGCCGGTGTCCCGCTATCGGGTCACAGGAGCTGAAGACCGGGGATAGGCGTGTATAAACAAACCTTCCCCGCTCTTCTCTGTGGCAGTTATCGTCTGTTCCCTGATCAGTGACATCACACGTCCAGCCACGCCCCCCCTACAGTAAGAAGCACACATTAGGTCACACTTAACCCCTACAGCGCCCCCTACTGGTTAACCCCTTCACTGCCATTTTCACAGTAAGCAGTGTGTAGCACTTTTCGCTGTGAAAATGACAATGGCCCCAAATATGTGTCAAAAGTGTCCAATGTATCCGCCATGTCGCAGTCACAAAAAAAAAATAAAAAAATCGCCGCCATTACTAGTAAACAAAAAAAATATTAATAAAGATGCCATAAATCTATCCCCTATTTTGTAAACGCTATAACATTTGCGCAAACCAATCAATAAACTCTTATTGTGATTTTATTTTACCAAAAATATGTAGAAGAATACGTATCGGCCTAAACTGAGGAAAAATAAATGTTTTTTTTATATATTTTATTATTATTTTTTAAAATTTTCGCTCTATTTTTGTTTATAGCGCAAAAAATAACCGCAGACGTAATCAAATACCACCAAAAGAAAGCTCTATTTGTGGAAAAAAATAAAAAAACACGCCAATTTTGTTTTGGAGCCACGTCGCACGACCGCGCAATTGTCAGTTAAAACGCGACAGTGCCGAATCGCAAAAAGGGGCCTGGTCCTTTACCTGCATATTGGTCCGGGGCTGAACCGGTTAAGATTGTTTCATTATCTATTGATCCAACCAGAACATCCAATAATTTGACCTCATCCTCTGTTTCTTTTTGGAGGCAAAAAACATCTATCCTACTCTGTGGACTTGTGTGTAAATCTAGTCTGCATCATTTTTATTTTTACTGTAAAGCACCCGATGATCCTTCTAGTTCTTCCTGGTTCCCGTCTCAATCCGTTACTAAAAGAAACGGAACTTTGTTTTTCCCACAATGCTACAAGAGCTGGAATTTCTAACATTAAAAAATCATCACAAAAGCTCAACATGACAGGCTCTGCTGCTTGTGTACTATTGTCTAGCAGCTTCACATCGCCATGTAATGGCAAGCTACACTTACAGCACACATGAAACTAAAACCTCAACAGCTTGAATTGCAGTCTTAAAGCGGAGGTCCACACAAAAATGGAATCTCTGCTTTTAGGAACCCTTCCCCCCTCCGGTGTCACATTTGGCACCTTTCAGGGGGGAGGGGGTGCAGATACCTGTATAATACAGGTATTTGCACTCACTTCCGGGCAGACTCCCACGGGGGTCACGACACTACACACCCCCCCCCCGTTGTCTTCTGGGAAACAGAGGTCCCAGAACACAGCGAGGACCAGTGAGGACGCGCAGCGCGACTCCTGCATGCGCAGTGGGGAACCGGGAAATTAAGCCGCAACGCTTCACTTCCCGATTCCCTCACCGAGGATGGCGGCGAGGGCAAGAGAGCCGATCGATCGTCTGCCGACATCGCGGGCACCCTGGACAGGTAAGTGTCCATTTATTCAGTCAGCAGTTGCAGAATTTGTAGCTGCTGACTTTTAATTTTTTTCTTTGGAGGACCTCCGCTTTAAAGTCTTAACGGGATGTTCATGGGGAGCAATGTACTTGAAGAATACATCAACACAACATTTGATATTCCTGTATGTACTTGTATGAGAAAGTAGCCTGCTCTCTTTGTAGCACTTTCTTTATATGAAATTCCTGGTGTGTGTTCCTGCCAGTCCCTGTACTTCTATTTAAAATTGACCACACTAGGCACGAAAGCACAGCATGTCTTCATTCAATGATCAGACTTCTGCTGACAACACCACCCCCCCCCACCCCTTGCCCCCACACACAGAGCCATTCATTGGGAAGACCAGTGTGCTGCTGCTTTTACACTCCCCCAATGCTCACACAGATAACATGATCACATCATTTGTTTTATATGTATACACCAAGGTTTTGCCTTTCATTTCTACTTTAAACAAAATGGGTTGTTTTACAAGGTGAGGGTTCACAAACTATAAATCATACTACTTCAGTACAAACCTTAGCTGCATCCTCTTCACTGTCATCTCAACACGTTCCCAACTGTTCTGTGACAGTCAGTATAAAACGGCTGTACTGGCCTTTCCAAAGCGCTAATTTGTTTGATACTTAAATGGATAAAGGATAAGTTCACCTTTTACCAAAAATAATAAATGCACATTTTTTTGCAGGGAAGAAAAATGTGCATTTATTATTTTTTGTTTCGGGAGCTTCTAAAGCATTGTGCCAGTGATCAGCAGATGGCTGGTGCCATGCAGGTCTCCTGCAGACCTGCCAGTGTATCTGTGTGCCCGTGCTCTCTTTGTACTGCACAGTTGGAGCTCCCTATCTACTGTTAAAGCACCCTGCAGCTCCCATCAGATGCTTCTATATGGGGTTCGCAATGCTAGTCACTTCACTTTCATTAATGAACAGTCCCATAACTCTTGCACTCCTAATATCCCTAAGGCCCTGATGCCGCGTACACACGATCATTTTTCGGCATGAAAGAAAAATCGTTTTTCAGCATGTCCAAAAAACTAAGTTTTTCCAACTTCATCATTAAACGATGTTACCCACACACCATCGTTTTAAAAAAATGATGAACATAGCGCGGTGACGTACAACACGTACAATGGCACTATTAAGGGGAAGCTCCATTCGCCTTTGGGCTGCTTTAGTCGATTCATTGTTGGCAAAAGACGATTCACGCTTTTCTGTCTGTTACAGCGTGATGAATGTGCTTACTCCATTATGAACGGTAGTTTTACCAGAACGAGCGCTCCCGTCTCATAACTTGCTTCTGAGCATGCGCGGGTTTAAAACGTCGTTTTAGCCCACATACGATAATTTTTTACAACCCGAAAAACGACATTTTTTAAAACGACGTTAAAAAATGCAGCATGTTCAGAAACTGTAAAACACACGATCATTTGAAATTACGTTTTTAAAAACTTTGCTTTTTTTCATGTCGAAAAAATGATCGTGTGTACACGGCATGAGATTGGAAGCAATATAATCAGATTATGCATGGGCCAGGAAATCAGTTATGTTCATGTAGTGATCAGCTCCCAGAAAGGTGGGAATATTTCAGGGGTATGGGAATACAGAACAGCGCAAACTAAAAAGGATAGTGTGCTTATAGTAAGAGCCTCTATCTCCAATTATTATTTTTTTGTGGTAGAACTTCATGATTCCAGTTGCACTTTAAAGCTGGGTTCACACTAGAAAACGCAGCAGCTGACAACAGGAGTCCGGTTTGTCTCCATTCACCGTTTCAGGTCCAATTTCAGCCCGAATTTTGGGCCGAGTTCGGACCTGAAATGAAGCAAAAGACGTACAGGACTCCTTTGCAAGTCACACAGGAGCCGCTGCGGAGATGTGTGAACCAGCTCCATAGAGAGCCAGTCACAATCTACTGCTATGCGAATTGGATGACGTGAAACCCGCATCCAATTAGCAATGGTGTGAATACAGCCCAAAGCTAAATTCCGGCCAAAAAAAAAAAAATAGAGTTACGTACCGGTAACGTCTTTTCCAGTAGTCTTTCAGGACAGCCCACAATTGAGAGATACTCCTCCTCTTCCTCTAGGAAACACTGCGCCAGCCCATAAATTTCTCACTCCCCCTGCCAGACCTCAGTATTTATACGAGCACCTCCGGTCAGCTGGGGAGACACAAGAACATGTTAATAACATACAATTACATATCAACATCATGTCCTGGTCTTGAAATCAGACTTCCTCTATTCGGGTGGGTACCCAGGGCTGTCCTGAAAGACTACTGGAAAAGACGTTACCGGTACGTAACTCTATTTTTCCCCTCCCGTCTTTCAGGACAGCCCACAATTGAGAGGATAACCGAGAACTTACCAACTAGGGTGGGACTATGGCTTGCAAAACCTTTCGTCCAAAGGCTTGCTCACCTGCCGAAACCAGGTCCACCCTGTAGTGTTTAACGAAGGTGGTGTAGCTGGACCATGTTGCTGCTTTGCAAATCTGTTCCGGCGTTGCTCCCGCTCTTTCTGCTTGAGAGGTTGCCAGCGCTCGAGTGGAGTGTGCTTTAATTCCTGTAGGGATATCCCTACCAGCCAAAGTGTATGCTTGCTCAATGCTTAGTCTTAGCCACCTGGCAATAGTGCGCCTGGATGCTTTGCATCCCTTCCTGGTTCCAGAAAATAAAACAAATAGTGAGTCTGACCGTCTAAACGGTTTAGTCACCTCTAAATAATGTAGGATACTTCTCCTAACATCTAACGTACTGAAACGTCGTTCCCTTTCCCCCGAAGGGTTGGAACAAAAAGAGGGTAAAACTATATCTTGACTCCTGTGAAACTTTGAAGTCACTTTAGGAAGAAAGGCTGGATCGGTCTTGAAAACGACCCGATCCGGGAAAATAACACAAAAAGGGGGTCTGATCGATAGAGCTTCTAGCTCGCTGACCCTCCTAGCAGTGGTCACTGCAACCAAAAAAGCTGTTTTTAAGGTTAAATCCCTTAGAGAACAATTGTCTAAGGGCTCAAAGGGAGTACCCGTTAGGGTACGCAATACCAGAGACAGGTCCCAACTGGGGAAGGGTGGCCCTCGAGCTGGTCTCTGTCTGGATAGTGCTTTAAAGAACCTGACTATCCAGGGACTGGTGGCCAGAGGTTTTTCTAAATACACCGTAAGTGCCGAAACCTGCCCTTTAAGGGTGCTAACCGAAAGACCCTTATCTGCCCCACACTGAAGAAATTCTAAGACAGCCGTGGGGCTCTGTACAGAACAGGGGCAATTTACACACCATTCGTTGAAACGAAGCCAAACCTTCTTGTAAATTTTGCGTGTCTCCTTTTTTCTACTATTAAGGAGGGTGGCAATTAAACCTTCGGAAAATCCCTTGGATCTTAGTATGGCTTCCTCAGTAGCCACGCTGCTAGCCTCCACTTGTGGACTTGTGGACATAGGACTGGGCCCTGTGATAGAAGATCCTCCCGCTGAGGTAGAAATAAGGGTGGTTCTGCCGCTAATTGTTTGAGGACTGAGAACCAAGCCCTCTTGGGCCAGTAAGGAGCTACCAGGACTAGAGAGGTGTGCTCTAATTGGAATTTTCTCAGTACTGCTGGAAGAAGTACCGGAGGTGGGAATGCATAGCATCTTCCGAACTTCCAGCTTTGGGACAGGGCATCCACTCCCCTTGCTCCTTCTCCTTTGTTCAGGGAGAAGAAACAGGGGATTTTCGCATTTTCTCTTGAGGCGAAGAGGTCCACCTCCAGAGTTCCCCATCTCTTGTTCAGGAGATGAAAGACCTCCTGGTTGAGGGTCCACTCGCCCTCCCTCAGCTGCCTCCGACTGAGGAAGTCTGCTGTTACGTTTCTTTCTCCCCTCAGAAAGACCGCCGAAAGGGAGAGGGTGTGGATCTCGGCCCAGCCCAGAATCTCTGCTGTCAGGACCGACAAACTTTCGCTTCTCGTGCCGCCCTGCTTGTTTAAATAGGCTACGGCCGATGAATTGTCCGATCTCACCTGAATGTGGTGCCCCTGGAGTTCCTCCTGAAAGAACCTGAGGGCTAGGCCCACTGCCCTCAGCTCCTTCCAATTGGAAGATCTTTTTAGATCTTGGAGATCCCAGGTACCCTGCGCTGGAAGGGATCCCAGGTGCGCTCCCCAGCCCTTGCCGCTTGCGTCTGTGGTTACCACCCGAGACACCGGGATAATCCACAGACGTCCTTGGGTTATGTTGGTGGTCTTTCTCCACCACCAGAGGGATCTTTTTACCTGAAGGGGTACTAGAATCAAGGAGTCTAGGGCTTCTAGGCTGTGATCCCAGACCCTTAGTAGGAAGGCCTGTAGTGGGCGAAAGTGAATCCCTGCCCACTGTACGGCTGGGAGGGCAGATGTCAGCAGACCTAGCGTTGACATCAGGGACCTTAGTGACACCTGTTGATTGTTTTGGAGGGAAGCTACTGCTCTGTCCAATTTCTTGACTTTCTCTACCGGGAGGAACACTCTTGAGAGAGTAGAATCCAGCAGGTACCCTAGGTAAGTGATCTGTTGGGATGGAATTAAACTGGACTTGTCTAGGTTCAGTAACCACCCTAGGTCTGTTAAAACCTTCTTGGTCACTTCCAGGTCCCTGGATAGCTGCTCTGGCGAGGCTGCGAAAAGTAGCAGGTCGTCCAGATAGGCTATGATGGATATTCCCTGAAGTCGCAGAAACGCTAAGGGTTCTGCCAGGATTTTGGTAAAAATCCGGGGCGAGGAGGATAGCCCGAATGGCAGAGCCTGGAACTGGAGGTGTACAATCGTTCCCTCTAGGTCCACGGCCAATCGCAGATAACTCTGGGAATTCCCCGCAATCGGGACGTGTAGGTATGCGTCTCTGAGGTCCAGAGATACCATGAAACAATTGAGGGGAAGGAGGGCTCTGACTGTATAAATTGATTCCATACGGAATTTCCTGTATGAAATGGATCTGTTCAGAGGTTTTAGGTTTAGGATTAACCTGTATTTTCCCGAGGGCTTCTTTACCACAAAGATGTGTGAATAAAATCCCCTTCCTTCCTCTGCCCTTGGAACTCTGAGGATGACACTCTGATCCTCTAGTTCCCTTAGAGCTCCCAACAAGGCTTCGGATTTCTCCTTGTCCCTGGGTAGATGGGTGACTAGGTATCTCTGGGGGGGAGGTGATGAAAATTCCAGTCGGTATCCCCCTCTTATGACCGCCAGGACAAACTGGTTTGGGGAGATTGATTCCCATTGTGGGAGAAAGGTCCCCAGTCTTCCTCCCACCCTGACTAACGAGTCATGGGTTTTTAGGGGGCTGGACAGGAGGGTGAAAAATCGCTCCACCTCTGCCTCTGCCCCTGGGGGTCCAAACCTTCTTTTGGCCTGCTGGTTTGGCCCCTTTTTGCTTGTGCGGACGAAACCCCCTTCCTGCCTGTACTGTGACTCTTTTTTTAGGAGGAAAGGCTTTCTTTTTGTCCGCCGTGCGGTCTAGTACTGCTTCAAGGCCTGGGCCAAAAAGCAGGTCCCCTGTGAAGGGAATACCACATAACTTGGATTTAGAGGCGCTGTCGCCAGTCCAAGTCTTGAGCCAAAGGGCCCTTCTGGCCGAGTTAGCCAGAACCGCCGATCTGGCCGACATGCGGACTGACTCCGCTGAGGCATCCGCTATATAAGCGACTCCTTGCAGGATAGTAGGGAAGGAGGCTAAAATAGTTTCCTTATCCGTACCAGCTTCAATGTGCTCCTGAATTTTAGAGAGCCAATGCTCCAGATTGCGAGCCATTACTGTGACGGCAAGTTCTGGTTTAAGATTCCCCATAGTAGAATCCCAACATTTCTTTAATAGGGAATCCATTCTTTTGTCCATAGCATCGGACAAAACCCCCATGTCCTCGAACGCTAAATCCGTGTTCCTGGACACTTGGGAGAAGGCGGCGTCTAATTTGGGGCTTTTGTTCCAAACAGATAAAGGATCCTCTGAGAAAGGGAATCTCCTCTTTAGGGATCTGGAAAAAAAGGGTTTCCTTTCAGGATCCTGCCACTCCTTCTTAATGGTCTCAACCAGTATATCATGCACTGGGAAGACCTTTCTCTCTTGCTCCTCCAGACCCCTGTACATTCGATCATGGAGGGTAAGAGGTTTCTTGTCGGTTTGGATACCAAGGGTTGTGTAAACTGCCCCTAAGAGGTCCTCTACCTCATCCAGTGACAATTTGTACCTAGAGGGCTTCCTGGACTCCCCGTCCTGGTCCTCTCCCTCTGACCCCTCTTGAGAATCAGAGGTGGCACTATCTGGAGGAACCTGTTCCTCTTGGGAAGGGCCTGCGGAAACATCTGCCATAGCTGCTGCAATGGGTATGACAGGAGCAGAACCCTGAGCCTGTGGCTGGGTTGTAACCTGGGTAGGGACAGCCAAAGGCTGTAACCTCTCAAACAGAGATTTGAATGAGGAGAACGTGGATGACAGTTCTTTAACAGAGGCTGCAAGTCCTGACTCCTGTTCTAATTCATTTTCCCTGACCAGGGATTGAATGCAATCCCTACATAGGACCTTAGTCCATGTTTCTGGAAGGACATCCCTACAGGAGGCACACTTCCTCTTTGAGCTATGCCTTCCACTACCCGTTTTTTCAATGGCTTTCTGAAACACGGAAAGGGCAGAAAACAACAGTTATAAAAATAAAAATTTAGTTACAACCCTGGGAGTGCACCTAGCCCCCTATAAACCCTGGGACTAAGGACTCCCCCTCCCCTGGCCACCCAGGGGGCTTGCCTCCCCATGCATTGAACCCTACATGGAGAGGCAAACCTAAGCTAGAGAGCGCCCCTCCCCAGGGTACTCTTACCTTAGGCTCGCTGGAGGTAGCGTCAGTTGTCAGGGCTGGCTCTGGAGATGCTGCCGACATGACTGCAGGTGGCTGCTTGCTGAGAGCTTTCTCCTCGCCTGTGCGAGATCCGACTCCCTCCAGCGTCCGCCCGGACCTCCTATCAGCACCGCGACCCGGAACCGGAAGTCGCGGTTCAAAGGGGAGACATCCGCTCTACGCCGGAAATGACGTCACCCGCCGTCCAGCCCGCTCGGTTCAAAAAAATTCTTTGCGGCCTGTAGTACAGGGCGAGCCTGGATGTCCCCCCCGCTGCGCCCCGCTGGACGAGATAGGGGTCCCCCGCAACCAGGAGCCGCGCTCGGCGTGGAAGGGGTGGCTAATGGTGGGCCTGCACCGCACCAGGATTCACCTGGAAGCCTCTGCTTCCTTAAGGTAAAATAGATGGCCTCAGTCCTCTGCCTGAATTGGCCTAGGTTCCCATGCACAGTGTCTCCCCACCGGAGGAAACACTAATACTGAGGTCTGGCAGGGGGAGTGAGAAATTTATGGGCTGGCGCAGTGTTTCCTAGAGGAAGAGGAGGAGTATCTCTCAATTGTGGGCTGTCCTGAAAGACGGGAGGGGAAAAAAGTTTTCCCCTTGCCAATTTTTTTGTCTAGGGGAGAGATAAAGGGAGATACACCTACCTGGATCCTCCCCACAGAAGACTGATCCCCTGCACTCTAGATCGGTGGACTGTTCCTGATGTCATTAAGCCAAGAGAAGGCTCCATAGACCTGCTCTGGACTTGAGGACTCCTGGAACAGTCCACTGCTGGATTGTGGGGGGGTGCGCGCATAGGAACGGGTGATTAGAAGGCTTTCTCCTTTCTCCTGGACAGCAACAGCATTTAACATGGTTGTAAACCCTTACAGACCACTTTAACCTACAGGAAAGCCTAGATTAAGGCTTAACTGTAGGTGCAACAAATAACTCCTAATCCTACACGTTTAGGAGATATTTCCAAAAGACATGCACCGATGTCTATGGCACATGTGCCGTAGACAGCGGCATGCAGGCGCACTGAGCGTGCCGTTACTAACGGTGATCATGCCATCAGTTGCGGCACCCGTGCGCATGCGCGGGAGTGGAGTCATCGCGGCTGCGGCCAGTCACAGCACCGGAGCCGCGATACGAGGAAGACTCGGGGAAAGATAGCGGCGGAGGTGAGGAACGAGCACCGCTGCGGGGGCTTCGATCTCAGGCAAGTAATACATAATGAGCTAGTATGCCATGTACAAGAGACACAGATCGGTCTCCTCTCTCCGTGACAGGACGTGGAGCTCTGTGTTTACACACAGTGCTCCACGTCCCCGCTCAGTTACCGGGCAATCGCGGGTGCCCGGCGGCCATCGCGGCCGCCGGGCACGCGCACAGTGCCAGCAGAGTACGCGCGCCCCCTAGCAGCTTTTAATGACAGGACGTCATTTGATGTCCTGTCAGAACAACAGGGGATTCCGCCCACCGTCATTTGACGGCGTGCGGTTGTAAGAAGGTTAAAGTGTCACTACATCCACATCATAAAAAACGATCAATACATGCTGTATTATATGCTGTTCATACTAACTCACTAGGAGATTAGTTTCCCATATTCTGCAAAACATTTGGTTGATCCTGCTTCTGTTCATGTCCTCAATTTAGCTAGAGGTTTTGCAGAGCAGTGGTGATAACTCTGCACATGCTCAGTTGTGAGTAAGTTTCTATGCTGAGCATTTCCTCCCTATCACATCTGAGCAGCCCATGTGACTGTAGAGTCACACATGTGGGCATATATACAGTTTTAAATGACAGCCCACTCCCTCCTACTTGCCCACTAACCAGCTTAACACATTGGGGATAGGATATTACATGTAGATTAATGGAGGCTTCACATCCCTTTTATGCTAAGACACAGGCTGGAGGGACAAGACACAGCTTGTGACTGGCAGAAATCCACCCAAACCATGTTACTCCCAAAAAATAAAGATTTAGTTTCAAATATATATTTGTATGACAATTTAAAACAGTTTGATACTAAATTTGTATTTTTACTCTGGAAGTAAGGCCTTTTTTTTTATGTTGAACATGTGACCAGCAGCAGAGGACTAGAAGCTCCTCCTGCATTGTGTTTCTCTGCAGACAGACTGGGAAAGAGCTAGGTCTTGTGACGGCTGTCTAAAAATTAGGAAAAGGGTACTTAAAGAGGATGTCCCCTGAAAAAAAAAAAATATTAAAAGCCAGCAGCTACAAATACTGCAGCTGCTGACTTTTAATATGAGGACACTTACCTGTCCTGGAGTCCAGCGCCGTCCGCAGCAGAGGACGAGCGATCGCTCGTCACTCTGCGCTCCCCCGCCATCCTCAGGTGAGGGAACCAGGAAGTAAATCGCTCCTGCTTCACTGCCCGGTTCCCTACGGCGCATGCGCGAGTCGCGCTAAGCCTGACGATTGGCTCCCGCTGTGTACTGGGAGCCGAGTGTTCCCAGAACACAACAGGGACGGGAAGTGACGTCATTCCCACAGTCTACCCGAGACTGTGTGGCAGAAGTGGGTGCAAATACCTGTCTTTAGACAGGTATCTGCACCCCCCTCCCCCTGAAAGGTGTCAAATGTGACACCGGAGGAGGGGAGGGTTCCGATCAGCGGGAGTTCCACTTTAGGGTGGAGCTCCGCTTTAATTTTTTTTTTTTTATAATTACAGTACTATCATACACATACAGAAACACAAGGGACAATGTAAATAAAGTATGTGTTTTAGTATCACTTTAAAGGGCTGCACACCATTAAGGCCCCTTTCAGCTCGCTTGGATCTGTCTGCCAGTTTTTCAGGCAGATCTGAACGGGCCACCCATTGACTTCTATGGGCAGGCGGATGTCAGTAAGTGGAGATGTATCCGCTGACACCTGCCTGCTATCCAATCTGACAAGATCCACTCAAAACAGACTGATGGCGATACGTTCGCTATACGTCCAGCGGATCGGATGAAAACGAACAGGCTGTCCTTTTTCATTCGATCTCCCCATAGAAAACAAAGGGGCTCTGACAGGTCCATCCCTGCACAGTGAGCGGATATGGACTGGTCATCCACCTGCTCAGCGGGGATCAACGGATCGATCCCCCGCTGAGCTAGTGGAGTCCATCCAGCGGATCCGCCACGTGTGAAAAGGGCCCAAGAAATCTAGTATTTCTGCACCCAGGAGTCACAGGTGCTTTTATACAGCGGTGACCAGTAACCTTTACATGACAGATGCCGTAGTCGTAGGCAGGCAACTGCACATCCGAGTGGTTACAGACTTATAGGGACAGATAACCTGCCGGGATGCAATATTCCATCGCTGTTTTAGTGTTACCAAAGCGGATGTACAGTTATAGAAGTACACCTGTGGCACCAGTCAGCCTGTCATCGATTTGTACAGGCTGCTGGCCGTGGCTGTACTCGAACCCTTGGACTCACGGGTGCAGAAATATGCTCCTTCCTTGACAATGTATGGCCCATGAACCTTAAAGCGGAGGTTCACCCAAATAACATCTATATCAGACCAACTTCTTTATACTTCTAAGATGTACAGTCCGCATTTTTTATTTTTTTACGCTGTACATACCGTATAATCTATATTTGCAATCTGGCTTCCGGGTACTTCTCCCCGCAGGAGTAGGCGTTTCTATGCTGAGGAGGAATGTCCTCTGGGAGGTCGCCCAGATGATTAACGTCCTTTCAGAAAAAGTTCCGCCTGGCGGATAAGGCTCCGCCCCCTGTATTGCGTAGGCGCGTCACGGTGCTTCCGATAGAAGCCGAACAGGCAGAGCTGCGAGTCGGCTCTATACGGCACCTGCGCGCCGACTAGGAACCCTGTAGAGCTGACTGCGCAGGCGCCGTATAGAGCTTCTTCATGTTCGGCTTCTTTCGGAAACGCTGTGACTCGCCTACGCAATACAGGGGGTGGGGCCTTATCCGCCGGGCGGAACTTTCTTCTGAAAGGACGTCAATCATCTGGGCGACCTCCCAGAGGACATTCCTCCTCAGCATAGAAACGCCTACTCCCGCGGGGAGAAGTACCCGGAAGCCAGATTGCAAATATAGATTATACGGTATGTACAGCGTAAAAAAAATAAAATGCGGACTGTACATGTTAGAAGTATAAAGAAGTTGGTCTGATATAGATGTTATTTGGGTGAACCTCTGCTTTAACAAGGCAGCAACCACATTTGCCCTTAAATCTAAGATTCTGCCATATGCTGAAGGGCGCACAACAGTGACAGGTGGCTTCAGTTTTTGTTCAGGGTAGTCTGCTGTGTCAATCATAAGCCAAAGCCTTGGAAGAAATCAAAATTAAAATGTGCTGAACTCATGATACTACAAAACCCGTACAAAATTTCCCAGCATGCCCCACCTCCATGTCCCAGTAATGACGCAGCAAGTGCAAAAAAAAAAAAAAGCTCCCTGCTATGACATCATAAATGTGAGAAAAAGCACATGAACTGCCCACAGAAGTTGGAGGCATACGCTCAATTACTTAATGTTGGCCCTTGTTAATGTTTAGTCGTCATTTGTATTTGTTTCGTCTCAGAGCTCAGAGAAAATAAAGTGCAAGAAGAGAGAGTAGCGTTAGAAAAGAAGGAGAGTTTATGTCAAGTAAATTACTTCAATTCCTCAGGCCTGTTGTGCCGGCTCCCGGAGGTTTCGCCGAATTGGTTAACATTAGCAACATTGCCCCTCCTAGAATTATATGCCACTGTGAGGATGAAGAGACAAAACAGACATCACTAATAACCCTAGACACATGACATGTGAAGGAGGCTAAAGACACTAAAGCACCTAAAGAGAGCATTTGGCTGCCACAAAGATATAAACGTTGTATTGCATCAAAGGGCTCAATACAATACAGACGGCTCAGGGAATACTTAGCTTTGCGCTGACACTGTGGAACTGAATGGCTTCTTATTACCCAAGAAATGTGTGCCAGTGAGAGACTGCCAACCGTATGTGTATAACCGCTGGAAATTATGTATAAAAACAGGGGAAGAGGAGTGTCCCATTCTCATTCTAAGGGCTTGTTTATACTCTAAGCAGTCAAACAGGTTTATAAAACACAGTAGGAATGCATATGCAAGAACAATTCATGTACTTTAAAGTGGAGGTTCACCCTAAAACACGTATATACCATTCCATCCAGCATACTGCCGACATGTACAGTATGCTGTGTTATTTTTTTTGTGCAGTACATACAGCCGTATAGCTATTTTACGGGTATTGAATCCCGCGGGACTGGGCGTTCCTATTCAGAGACTAAGTGATTGACGTGATGACAAAAGCTTCCCCCCGGCGCATAAGCGCGTCACCAGTTTCCAAAAGAAGCCGAACGTCGGTGCACAGGCGCTGTATAGAGCCGACTCGCAGTTCGGCTTCTTTCGGAAACTGGTGACGCGCTTCACTCAATCACTTATAGGTAGATTCACAAAGAGTTAGGCCGGCTTATCTACAGATAAGCCGACCTAACTCTGAATCTAAGCCGACCTATGTTTAAGTGTATTCTCAAACAGAGATACACTTAAACATATCTAAGATAGAACGGCGCAAGCCAGCCTATCTTAGGTTGCAATGTTTCTTTTGGCCGCTAGATGGCGCTTCCATTGCGGCTGGCCTAGATTATGTAAATTAGGGGATACGCCGATTCACAAGCGTACGCCGGGCCTACACCGTCGCATTACGTCGTTTCCGTATGCGATAGGCCGCCTAAAGTTATTCCACCTATGAGGTGTAATAACAATGTTAAGTATGGCCGCCGTTCCCGCCGCGAGGTTCGAATTTTTTACGTCGTTTGCGAATCGGGATTTACCTGGTTTACGCACGCGTCGAAATCAATAGGCCCATACGGCCTACTTAGCCGCAATGCGCACTGGGAAATGTAGTCGCCCGGCGCATGCGCAGTGTAAAAAACGTCAAAAAACGTGAGGTCAAGTCTCATTTCCATACTACACTCCCCCCTCCCAGTCATTTGAATTAGGCGCGCTTACGCCAGCTCGTTTTAGGCTATGCCGCCCAAAATTTGAAGGGAAGTGGTTTGAGAATCACCAATAGCCTAAATAATTTTCGGCGGTGTAGCCTAAAAAGACTAGGCTAGGCCGTCCTAAATTTAGGCCAACCTATGTGAATCTACCCATTAGTCTCTGAATAGGAACGCCCCGGAAAATAGCTATACGGCGGTGTGTACAGCGGGGAAAAAAAAAAAAAAGAACCAGCATACTGTACATGTCGGCAGTACGCTTGATGGAATGGTATATACATGTTTTAGGGTGAACCTCCGCTTTAACAAGACTAGTTTACACAATTGCAGTGCCTCATGTGCGTTTAAAGCATGGTCCTTTTTTCGCACTGGAGCGCAAATAAATGTACTGCAAATGCATGCAATTCAGTAAAAAAAAAAAAAAAAAAAAAAAAAAAAAAAAAAAAGAGAGAGAGAGAGAGAGAGAGAGAGAGAAGGAAAAAAAATAATAATAATAAAAACAACAAAAAAAAAAACATTACAAACATATGTAAAAGCTTATGCTGGACTGCATAGTAAATGCGAGGATTGTGGTGTAAACAATCTCCAACTGCCATTCTTCTAGCGTAGGTTGGAAGACTATTTTAGAGCAGAACTAAAACTGTAAAATACATAAATTGCATGCAGGCAGAATTTTTATTACAGAAAAGGAATGTATACTGAGCTGCACGTTCATAGATCAGTGTACATTCTCAACACGCCTTGGTTCAGGAATAAAACTCCTGAGTGCATGCGCAGTTGTGCCAGTTCCTGCCAGATAATCAAGATCAATGAAGACGCAGCACCTGGAAAAGTCCAAAGAGCTGAAGGAGATGTCAGGTATTGAAGGGGGTGGGGTGGAGGCTTAGTGGATATCTGCAGACTTTTGGAAAAACTGAAAAGGGATGGGAATCTGTTCTGAGAGAGCCTGCTGGCCTCTACAAACCTGGAACAAGTATGCATGTAATCTTCTGTTCCAAGTCAGTGTCTCAAAGTGAAGTTAAAGACAGTCAGGCAACTAGAACTCTTTAGAAAGAGTCCAGCACTAGTACAACCTACATGCACGTTTTTTTTGGTTATCTGCCGATCTGGGAATGCATTTTGCTGTAATGAAAGATAGGTATTCCTAAATCCACCCACCCACTATAGGCCTCTTATATGCAGAAATCCAAATGTGTCAGAACAAAGCTTAAAGGGGCTACATGCATGAAAAAGCAGATCTACCAATTTCAAATGTCAGGAGCTCTATAAATGAGTTGTAAAGGCAGAAGGTTTTTATATCTTCATGCATTAAGGTAAAAAACCTTCTGTGTGTAGCAGTCTCCCCAGCACCCCCTTATAACTTACCTAAACCCCATCTCTCTCCAGGGATGTCCATGAGTGTCTTAGCCGTCCAGGACTCTCCTCCTGATTGGCTGAGACACAGCAGCTGCGCCATTGGCTTCTGTGGCTGTCGATCAAAGTCAGTTAGCCAATAAGGGGGAGGAGAGGGGGCGGGGCTCCCTGTCTGAATGAACACACAGAGCTTTGACTTGGCTTGGAGGTCCCCATAGCAAGCTCCTCGCTGTGGGGGCACTCGACAGAAGCAGAAGCACCGAAGAGGGACCCAGGCTGCTCTGTGCAAAACCCAACACAGAGGAAGCAAGTATAACACGTTTGACATCTTTCACATTATATAAAAAATATTGGGCTTAATTTAATGGGGTTTTTTTTTTTTTTTTAATTCATAAAACCGTTTTTCTTCCAAAAACAAGCTGCAACGGCCATCATTTTATTCCCTAGGGTCTCTGCTAAAAAATACATATATGAGAAGAAAAAAAAAAAAAATACATATATAGGGCCAGATCCACGAAGCAGTTACGCTGGCTTATCTATTGATACGCCGCGTAACTGCTAGGTTGCTCCGGCGTATCTTTGTTTTGTATCCACAAAACAAGATACACCTGAAGCTGGGCTAGATCCGACTGGCGTACGTCTTAGTACGCCGTCGGATCTAAGGTGCATATTTACGCTGGCCGCTAGGTGGCGCTTCTGTCGATTTCCGCGTTGAGTATGCAAATTAGCTAGATACGCGAATCCACAAACGTACGTCCGGCGCATTTTTTTACGTCCTTTCCTTAAGGCTTTTTTCGGCGCAACGTTACCCCTGCTATATGAGGCGTAGCCAATGTTAAGTATGGACGTCGGGCTAGCGTCGAATTTTCCGTCGTGTACGTCGTTTGCGTAAAACGTTCGCGAATAGGGCTTTGCGTAGAATGACGTTCACGTCGAAAGCATTGGCTTGTTGCGGGTTAATTTGGAGCATGCGCACTGGGATACCCCCACGGACTGCGCATGCGCCATTCAGAAAAAAATTAATTTACGTCAGGGCAAGACGTATTAACATAAAACACGCCCCCATCTCATCCATTTGAATTGCACGCCCTTACGCCGACACAGTTACACTACGCCACCGTAACTTATGCCGCAAATTCTTTGTGGATACGGGAAATACGCTGTAAGTTACGGCGGCGTAGTGTATCCGAGATCTACTACGCCGGACGTAAAGAAGCGCCGCGCTACGTGGATCTGGCCCATAATGTTTAGGGGCTCATTTAAAAAAAAAAAAAAAAGATGTTTACAGAGCGACGTGCCAGAATTGGCCTGGATGGGAAGTGGTTAAAGCGGATGTTCCGCCCAAAAAATATATTAAAAGCCAGCAGCTACAAATACTGCAGCTGCTGACTTTTAATATTAGGACACTTACCTGTCCTGGAGTCCAGCGCTGTCCGCAGCAGAGGACGAGCGATCGCTCGTCACCCTGCTGCTCCCCCCTCCATCCACGCTGAGGGAACCAGGAAGTGAAGCGCTCCGGCTTCACTGCCCGGTTCCCTACGGCGCATGCGCAAGTCGCGCTTCGCCTGCCGATTGGCTCCCGCTGTGTGCTGGGAGCCGAGTGTTCCCAGCACACAACGGGGGGGGGGGGGGGGGGGCGCGACGGGATGTGACGCAATGCCCGTGAATGCCGGGCCGGAAGTGGGTGCAAATACCTGTCTTTAGACAGGTATCTGCACCCCCCTCCCCCTGAAAGGTGTCAAATGTGACACCGGAGGGTGCCGATCAGCGTGACTTCACTTTGGGGTGGAGAACCGCTTTAAGTGATATTTCAGTCTTTAGTGTTACTGCAGTGTTAGCTGAAAAATTACCAGCTCAGTGATCGTTTTACGTGTCGCCTGAAAACATTATTTCAAATGGCAGACAAGGACAACACCTCCACTTTTAATTTCCTACAGTCTTTATACACTTTTTTCCTCCCTGATAAAAAGTATTCAACTGTAGTTTCTGATGATATTTTTTTTTAACCTCACACACTGGGGAATCAACAGCTCCAATGTGAGACCATATACAACATGAGAAAAGCACTCACTTTCCCCAGATCATAGTTTTGTGAGCCCTAATGTGCTTATCCCATCAAATCAAATGCAGACCAATTTATTTTAGTTTCCAATTAGATTTTGGTTTGCAATAACAGATGAATTGTAATTGGTTGCTATGCATCTCAGGGCTTTCTGCATCATACCTGCCCCTTTCCTCTACTTTTTTCGGGCATTGTGGTCTAGTATTGTATATTTATGAAGGACAAAAACACTTACGTATTTAGCAAAAAAGGATTTCTGTTCTTGTGGATTTTTTGCTTTCTGGGCTTGTTCCATCTCCAAGCGCTCTATGAAAGATGCAGTTTCAGGTCTGGAAAAAAAAAAAATGATATCCAACAGAGCAAATAAAGTTACAGAAAAATAAAAAACATAGCACACCAATTTGAGATGGGAACTCACACTGCGGCTGGAACAGGCTGATGGATATAGACAGTGGTATTAAACTGCTCCAGATCCACATCCTCCACTTCTGCACCATTGCAAGACCCTGGAAAGGTGACTATGGAAACGCCTACAATATTCCCAGAAATATCCGTGTGAACGGTGATTTGATCTGAGAGATGAGATTCAACCATGGAGCACTGCAATGAAAAAAAAAACAAAACCATGACATAGGCTGGTAAAGTGACCTTGTGCGTTGCACATGCAGGCTAAAAGCAAGTTTCTCCAGCAGAATATACTGGTCTTCCATCTCCTCTCATCAAGAGCCCTATGTAAACTACGAGACAGGTATTCTCTTTGACGAGTGTAAGCTGTTGCAGGGGATGGCATTCAAATGTAACCGTTTTGACTGACATGGCTAAAACACAGGATCACTTCAAAGTGTCAAGTTAGCATAAAAAAATAAAAAATAAAAAATAAAAAGCAAAATAACACATTGATCACATTTTGCTTAGACACATGCTTACTTTCTGTAGATCTTAGCCTTTTAGGTCTGAATTCCACAATTCTGGGTGCTTAAAACATTTGATTTTGTTATTTGTGGATAAATAAAAGGAACCAATTTTACAATAAAGTGCATGTCTCAATGGGAGTGAGACTAATGCCGCGTACACACGATCATTTTTCAGTAGGGTTGTCCCGATACCACTTTTTTAAGACCGAGTACAAGTAGCGATACCTTTTTCCAAGTACTTGCCGATACCGAATACCGATACTTTTTTTTCAATGTCAGGTGGCACTGACTGGTGACTGGCGCTGATGGGAACAAATAGTGCCACCTATCAGTGCCATCTGATTGGTGTCATTTGTGGGCACCGATTGCACCGACAGGTGGCTGGCACTGAAATGCTGCGAAAAATGACACTGAATTTATAATAAAAATATATGCTGCAACGCCCATCTTGGTACACCCTGCACTCGGCGGCAGTAAGCAGCAGCAGACATCTTGTTACGCCCAGCCCATATAGCTCAGGCTGGGTGTAACAAGATGTTTGCTGCTGCTGCTTACTGCAGCCGAGTGCAGGGTGTACCAAGATGAGCGTAGGGACGTTCGGCCGCTGGCGGCGACTGAATGTGGCTGCACCGGTCACAACTCTGATGCAGCTGCACCCTATATCCCTGCCAGCTTACCAAGTTTAACTGCAGGTGAGGACTCGCTTTTCTCCTGCCGACTCCGTCCACCAACTGTGCCCGCCCTCTCCAGCCAGACTCCACCCGCATTTCCTTCCACAGGGGTGTACCTAGAGCATTTGGCCCCAGGGGCGGCTCCTATATCTGGCACCCCCGACTGTAAAATGTAAAAACACCCCACTGTGCCCCCTGCATCCTTCAATATCTTTGTCACTACTGTATAACCCCCTCTCCACAACTAGTATCGGGACAACCCTATTTTTCAGCATGAAAAAAAAAAAAAAAAAAAAAAAAGTTTTTCAGCATGTCCAAAAAACAATGTTTTCCCAACTTCATCATGAAAACGATGTTGCCTACACACCATCGTTTTAAAAAAATTATCTAGCAAAACGCGGTGACGTACAACGGCACTATAAAGGGGAAGTTCTATTCGCCTTTGGGCTGCTTTAGCCGATTCCGTGTTAGTAAAAAACGATTTGCGCTTTTCTGTCTGTTACAGCGTGATGAATGTGCTTACTCCATTATGAACGGTAGTTTTACCAGAACGAGCGCTCCCGTCTCATAACTTGCTTCTGAGCATGCGCTGTTTTTTTTACGTCATTTTAGCCCACACACGATCATTTATACAACCCGAAAAACAACATAGTTTAAAACGACGTTAAAAAATGCATCATGTTCCAATTTTTTTTTGTTGTTTTTTAGAACCTGAAAAATGATGTGTAGCCCACACACCATCATTTTAAATGACGTTTTTTTCATGCCGAAAAATGATCGTGTGCACGCGGCATTAGATTACCTGACCCAGCAGGCAGGAGCACATTCTGTAGAAAAGCATTCCTTTAATACCGCCACTCTTGAAGCCGCTTATAAAGCTCCCCAGCGGAGGTAATGGGTCCCTGCCTGGCATGTCCACAACTTTTGGTCCCAAGTCTTAGGCCTGCTGTGCACTCATGTTCTGCATACTTGTTTCACATTCTTGCCTCAAACTGTTGAAATCAGTGAATTTAATCCTTCAGTATAGATTTCTTTTAAACTCTACATAGATACAAAAACAAGAACTTACTGCCCGGACAAATGATGTAACATATTCTGTGGATTCTTCAGAAAGTCCCAGCTTATAAGGGATCCGTATCCTATAGAGCCCATTCAGGTTTGCAATATCCTGGAAATAAATGTATAATATTTACATGTGTGTGATCACAAAAAAACTTGACCTGCTGGATTCTGATAAACTATTCTATTCTGAGGTGTGCTGAAAGCTAAATAGTGGCATGCATCTTAAAAACAGGGTTTGACAAATTTGCTTGGAATCTTGGAGCCAGCTAAAAAAGTTAGGAGCCAGAAAACTTGGCCCGTCCTGACGAGCTTGCGCGCAGAAGCGAACACATAAGTGAGCAGCGCCCGCATATGTAAACGGTGTTCAAACCACACATGTGAGGTATCGCCACGATTGGTAGAGCGAGAGCAATAATTCTAGCCTTAGATCTCCTCTGTAACTCAAAACATGCAACCTGTAAAATTTTTTAAACGTCGCCTATGAAGATTTTAAAGGGTAAAAGTTTGTCGGCATTCCACGAACGGACGTAATTTTGAAGCGTGACATGTTGGGTATGAGTTTACTCGGCGTAACATTATCTTTCATAATATTAAAAAAAATGGGGATAACTTTACTGTTGTCTTATTTTAATTAAAAAAAGTGTAATTTTTTCCCCAAAAAGTGCGCTTGTAAGACCGCTGCGCAAATACGGCGGGACAGAAAGTATTGCAACGATCGCCATTTTATTCTCTAGGGTGTTAGGATAAAAAATATATATAATGTTTGGGGGTTCTAATTAGAGGGAAGTAACTTGTAATGCTTAACTTGTAATACCAACAGCCACCATCAGATGGCGCCAGCTTACACATCTGGTGGTAATAACTTGTAATACCAATGGCTCACCACCAGATGGCGCCAGCTCACAAAAAAAAACTCATTTTTATATTTTTTTGCCCCCTTTCCAAGCCAAGTCGCCAGGACCCTATTTCTAGTCGCCATGGCGACCGGGATTTGTCGAGCCCAGTCTTAAAATATGACTGTGCCTAGACACTGCTGTTTTGTACACTGCAGTTGTACATCGGCAACGTGAGATCTAAGGTACTGCTGCCTCTGACTGCTAGTCTCAGGAGATTTGATGAGGTAACTACTGTGCTGCTTGTTGTTTACTTTGCTAGAGAGGAAGCTGTACCCAAAGCTCTACAATGCCAGTACATCCCTGCTCTGCTGTATTCTGTTTCTCTGCGCTTTCTACATTCCTACTGCCGCTTCTCAATCATGTTCTTCATACGTCATCAGGGAGCAGCACTGATATGAGGAAGCAAAGCCCTGCTCCTCTACCAAGATGGTCAGTTCCACAGTGCAGAACAATGTTAAGTTAGTAATGGGGGAAAAAAGATAAGCTGCAGGGAGTGTACAGGCAATACTAGGGTCTAGTTCTGACTCTTTTTGGGTGCAGCTTCCACAGTACAAGTCTTCTTCTGTTCTTGCAGTTTATGAAAATTAATTACACTGGTTGCCATCGCAATTTTTTTTTTTAAGGCACTTTGAAACATGCACCCCACCTACCCAGGACCGGATTTACTCCCTTTGCCGCCCCAAGGCCGGGTCCTTCAATGCCGCCCCCCGCCTGCGCAGTACAGGGGGGACATTATCCGCCGGGGGACTTTTTCGGCAACACACGAAGAAGGAGGGGGGGTTTGCTGCCGAATATGACATTGAGAGGCGGGGGTGCTGCTGCCAAAAAGTGCATTGGGGGGGGTCTGACAAAATGACATTGACAACCGAGGGGGGGGGGGGTGCTGCTGCCGAAAATTACCATCCGTGACTTGACGGGGGAACTCCGGAAATGAAAGTGACCTCTCCTCTCAGCCGCAGTGGCGCCCCTGCACCCACTGCCGCCCCGAGGCCTGGCCTTGTTGGCCTTGTCTGGAATCCGGCCCTGCACCTACCCTTAATCTGTTCCTCTCATCCTCAGTCAGCTGCTTCTGTAAAATAGAAACACTCTGGTCTATGGAAGAACTCAAGATCAGTGACCCTCTCTTCTTGAAGTGGATACTGTCATCTATGTCAAAAAAATAAAAAAGACCTGGGTTAAACATTTTATTCTTCAGATCTCTTACATACAAGAAGAGTCACTAAAACACAAAAAGACAATATGGTAATATATTAAAGCTGAATATGCTTTAAAAAAAAATCCTTACCTGTTAGTTTTCTTGAAGGGACAAATGTGAGCACCCATGGGTCCCTGTACCCTCTGCTTTGCCCAAACGGCAGGCTGTTTCAAATAGGCAAAGCGCTGACATTTCCGAGTCGTAAAAACACAAAAAAAAAAAAAAAGCACATGCCTATTCAAATTTGCTACTGACCCAGCATTATGTTGGCCGTCTCACTAACCAGGAGGAATGATTAACATGTGAGCAGGTATGGACAAATACTATGATGAAGTGCTGAAACTTTGCCCAACCAGAATGGCCCAACATTTTTCGGACAAGCAGAGGGTACTGAAACTTGCTGCCAGTACATGTTGGTACTTCATACCCATCGGTGGCTTTCAGTAGTCTTCACTGACAAACTCTTAAGCACCTATACTCAAGTGTAATACAATAGACCAGGGATGTCAAACTCAATTTTGCCGAGGGCCGCATCAGTATTACGGTTGCCCTCAAAGGGTCTGTTGTATTTGTAAGAGTACATACATTTGTCCAGGGCTTTACTTTTCTTAGAATTGGTGCAGGAACTCAACCACAAATTGCACTACCAGTGGGAGGATCTTGAAGAAACAATAAATACCAGGAGTGCGTTATGTTCAGAGTTCAGGGGTGTGCCATGTACCAAGTGCAGGATTTAGGGGTGAGTTGAGGAGTGTGATATCCACAGTGTACAGGGTTCAGGCTAAAAAAAACAAAAAAAAAAAACCCAGGTGCGAGGGCCACGTGAAATGGCCTGTCGGGCCGTATTCGGCCCACAGGCCTTGTGTTTGACACCTGTGCAATAGACAGTATGCAGCATATATTTCTGCTGGTAAGTGTTACAAAAGGGCTAAAATATTTATTGGATATAAATCAACTCCAGTTCCCTCCAGTGTTGCTTTAGTCACTGAAACCTTAAAAAAAAAAAAAAAAAAAAAAAAAGTATGGCTAAAGCTTCTCTTCTGGGTCACAAGAGTGCACTTACTTTTGCACTCATGTGACCCAGAATCAGCTCACAGCGGGCTAAAGCCTCTGGAGGGGTCCTGACCATTTTGTCGGGATCCACCCGATTGGCAGCTGGCTTAGCCTCTGAGCCAGTGGCTGCTGTCCCTTCTCCAGTGGTAACTAACAGTCACCGCTCTCTGCTCCAGGAGAACTGAGCAATCAGCGGTCATGCGTTTGTTCAGTTTTTGGGCTTAGAGCCAGCCACAGCATCAGACCAATACTGCTACATGGAGTCAAGTATAGAGGTTTGTTATAACAATATACCGAGATATGGATGTGATTAAAATTAGGGGAATTCCTGTTATACCTATATATGAAATTGCAGGCTCAACTGGAGGGTATTTGTTCTTCCCCCTTGTTTTTGGCACAGACATCTCCCATTGAACCTCTTGGAGGGGTTTAGGGATTATTTGGAACCATAATCATTATTAAAGGGTGAGAATGTGTCCACCAGATGACCTACCGACATATAACGCGCACCCCAAGTTTAGAAAGGTAGTTTAAGAAAAAAAAAAAATTAAATTTTTTGCCCTGCGGCCTTGTCCGGCGTCCGTCTGCGGCTTCCTTGCGCGGGGTCCGTCCAGCCTTGTGGGTGTCCGTCGTCCGTCTGCGAGTCCACCTTGCCCGGGGTTACAGTGGTGTTGGTTTTTGGAGCCGGATTTCCTGTGTGTTCGGCTCCTCTCGCGTGGCTGCAGGCAGAGCCGAATGCGCAGTACTCTAGGCTGCGGCTCTCACAGACAGCGGGGATCTGCGTATAACGCACACCCACAATTTTCCCCTGATTTTAAGGGGGAAAAAGTGCGCGTTATACGCCGATAAATACGGTATATTGTTAATTATGTCAAATTTGTATGAATAGGGACCATTTTTAGTGTCCCCCATATCTAATTGTGTTTACCAATTGTAAAACTTAGTGTGTGTTTTTCTTGGTTTTAGTGATATTGTATTTAAAAAAGGTCCTACAGAAGTTCCTGAAGAAGCCACGTTTGTGATGAAACATGTAGAGGCAACCATTCTTTTGTATTGGGACCACAGGGCTGTCTTTGTCCGATTATTTTTAGTAATTTTATATTATCTATGCAATACAGTTTTCTATTTTTGTGTTTTTGGATTTCCATACTTCTCCTTTAAACACTTGGTCATGTTATCTCTGCCAAAGAAAAACAGCAAATCTAATCTCCAATTCACCCCTCCTTTAAAAATTACACCAAGGAAGCACGAATCAGCTTTTCCTCTACAAAAATATTTTAATCTTTTTGCTACTCTTTATAAATCCCAGCAAAACTCTTATCAGTTGGGTCTGTTTACATACATACACACACACACACCGTATATATAAGCCGAGGCACCCATTTTTACCACACAAATAAAAATAAAAATGGGCAAACGTATTGACTTGAGTATAAGCCTAGGGTGAGAATGCAACAGCAACTGTAAGTGGAAAAGAGGGTCAACAATGCCCATTGCAGCCAGACCTCACGTGCCCATTGTAGAACCACTTTGCGGTGTACCCGAGTCCGTGACATGCAGATGGCGGCCGGGCAGTGTTAAAAAGTCGCGCTCCTCCATGTCCTGTTCCGTGATAGGTGGAACACTCAGTTTCCCAGCAGACACTGTGTTCAGTGTTCTGCCTATCATGGACGCCCTCTCGTCTATCACGGCGTCCATGATAGGCGGAACACTGAACACAGTGTCTGTTGGGAAACTGAGTTGTTCCCGCCTATGACGGAACAGGACATGGAGGAGCGCGACTTTTTAACACTGCCCGGCCGGCGTTAGCATGTTACGGTACACTGACTCGAGTATAAGCTGAGTGGGTCACTTTCAGCCCAAAAAAAAGGGCTGAAAAACTTGGCTTATACTTGAGTATATACAGAATGGCCCGGATTCACATACATCGGCGCATATTTATGTCGCCGTAGCGTATCTTCTTTACGGTACGCTGACGCAGCGCAGAGAGGCAAGCACCGAATTCACAAAGCACTTGCCACCAAATCTGCGCTGGGTTTCTTAGGCGTAAGTCCCCGTAAGTGGGCGTGAGCCATGCAAATGAGGCGTGACCCCATGCAAATGATGGGCCGAGCACCATAAAGATACGAATACCGAACGGCGCATGCGCCGTCCCGTGGACGCATCCAGTGCGCATGATCACAATAACGTCGGAACTACTCCCTAAGATACACCGGATCACTGCCTACGACGTGAACATAACCTACGCCTAGTCATATTCACGTACAACGCAAACGACAAAAGATACAACAGCTTGTGTTCCCTGGTCCATAACTTTGCCTGGGTTGCGCCCCATACATGGGGAATAACTTTACGCCGGATGTACGACTTGCGCAAACCGCGTATATTATGCGCCGGGCGCAAGTACGTTCGTGAATCGACGTATCTCCCTCATTTCCATATTTGAATAGGAAATCAATGGGAGCGTCACATGCGACCAGCGTAAATATGCGCCCACAATACGCCGGCGTAGGCAAGTTACGTTGGTCGGATGAAGCCTATTTTCAGGCGTATCTAGTTTTGTGGGCACGGCGCACAGATACACCACGTAAGTGCAAATATGCGCTGTCGTATCTCGAGATACGTTGACGCAAGTGCTTTGTGAATCCGGGCCTATATATCCACATTTGCATGCATTACAAAACCCCCAGCGCATAACCATGTAAAGCAGCATCTTCCAATTGCTGTCTATAGGTGGTTTTACACGACAGCTGCAGGTCGGGAAAGTTTTTACAAAGGCTCTTGATGCTGTACAGCCCTCTTGTAGGCTTGAGCCCTAATGTGGGTAAACAAACTGCGTGCCACCATTACATACCTCTAAATATTCTGTTATAGAAAGGTTACCATTTTTTTGGAAATCACATAGCGATGTTCTGCATCCACTGTAGATGCAGCCATTGTTTAATAACATTCATCTATAAGGAACGTGTTATCCATCAACAACCACACAGGGGGGCAACTTGGCTCCAGCAGTATGTTCAGCCCCAATCTGGAGATATCAGTGCTGAGAGAGTATTCCAGTCGTGTTCACCTGCTTACCAAGTTCAAATGAATGTTCCAATTCGATGTTTGTTCCACAATTTTCAGATTCTCTTCCTTCTCCAATCTGGAAAGAAAGAAACTGGATATCAGTCCCAACAAAACACATAACTACTGACAATCCCTGGTATTGAAGGAGAATTCAGGGTTTTTGGAATGTGGCCTTTGGGTTTCAATAATGGTCAACGCCATCATAACTAAGTATGAGCTCCAGCGTGTTCGCATAGTACACGTGCAGAGCCCGCCAGGAAGTCGGCACGGCGCTGCGCTAATCACAGCCAGGGAGACATTTCCCGATCTCTGCAGCCGAGTATCGGGACAATGTCTCCCTGGCTGTGATTAACGCAGTGCCGGTCGGCTGTGATTAGCGCAGCGTCGTTCTGACTTCCTGGCGGGCTCTGCACGTGTGCTATGCGAACACGCTGGAGCTCATCCTTAACCACTTCCGGACTGCCGCATGTACATATACGTCGGCAGAATGGCACGTACAGGCACATTGGCGTACCTGTACGTCCCTGCCTAGACGTGGGTCCGATCGGGACCCCCCCCGCGCGCTACATGCGGCGGTCGGAAACCCGCGGGGAGCGATCCGGGACGAGGGCGCGGCTATTCGTTTCTAGCCGCCCCCTCGCAATCGCTCCCCGGAGCTGAAGAACGGGGAGAGCCGTATGTAAACACGGCTTCACTGTGGCGGCTGCATCGATGGAGTGATCCCTTTTATAGGGAGACTCGATCGATGACGTCAGACCTACAGCCACACCCCCCTACAGTTGTAAACACACACTAGGTGAACCCTAACTCCTACAGCGCCCCCTGTGGTTAACTCCCAAACTGCAACTGTCATTTTCACAATAAACAATGCAATTTAAATGCATTTTTTGCTGTGAAAATGACAATGGTCCCAAAAATGGGTCAAAATTGTCCGAAGTGTCCCCCATAATGTCGCAGTCACGGAAAAAAAAAAAATGCTGATCGCCGCCATTAGTAGTAAAGGAAAAAAAAAAAAAAAAAAAACTATCCCCTATTTTGTAAACGCTATAAATTTTGCACAAACCAAATCGATAAACGCTTATTGCGATTTTTTTTTACCAAAAATAGGTAGAAGAATACGTATCGGCCTAAACTGAGGAAAAAAAAAAGTATATATGTTTTTGGGGGATATTTATTATAGCAAAAAGTAAAAAATATTGCATTTTTTTCAAAATTGTGGCTCTATTTTTGTTTATATCTCAAAAAATAAAAACCGCAGAGATGACCAAATACCACCAAAAGAAAGCTCTATTTGTGGGGAAAAAAAGGACGCAAATTTTGTTTGGGAGCCAGATCGCACGACCGCGCAATTGTCTGTTAAATCGACGCAGTGCCGAATTGTAAAAACCCCTTGGGTCATTTAGCAGCATATTGGTCCGGTCCTTAAGTGGTTAATCATAACCTTTTAAAGTGAGAGGAAACTGCCATGGATGATTTTTACCTATAGGTAAGCCTTACTATAGGCACGGTAAATATCTCCTAAACGTATGCAGTTTATGAGATATTTACTTGTAAAGCCGCAGGTGAGGTCACAGGACCATGCGCTCTGAAGGGACAGCATACCGTGCTTGTAGCTGCGGTGGGGTGACTGGAGCTCCTCTTTAATTAACAATGTTCCTTCTATTTCTGTATGTGGATGACGGCACTGGGAGTGCCAGTGGAGGACCCTAGAAGAGGAGGAACGGAGCTGCTCTGTGCAAGACCACTGTACATGGCACGTAAGCGTTACATGTTCATAAACAAAAAAGAAGTTCCTTTATATTCACTTTGAGCATTCGGCTAGGCCAGAGTTTGTCACTGCCCCTGGTGAATGCAAAGATGTGCCCCTGGTGCGTGTACAAATGTACTGCTGGGCTCAAATACTGATACAGCTCTGTGGTACATCTGCTGATGCACTGGGGTACTTAGCACCTGCGCATTTGTGGGTTTTGCTGCACAAAGACCACCAACAGGGATACTGGAAACTTTCCCTGTCCTTGCACGTGCGCGTGCGCATTTCTGCAGTGCGTACACAAATGCACTAGGGATCGACCAATATTGTTTTTTTCAGTGCCGATACGATACCAATATTTCCGCCACCTCTCAGGCCGATATCATCTATACTGTGTAAAAAATGTTACACTTTCAGTTTCCCTATTTATTGTTGTCACAAGGAATGTAAACATCCCTTGTGACAGTAATAGGCAGTGACAGGTACTCTTTATGGAGGGATCAGGGGTCTACAAGACCCCAAACCCCTCTTCTGCACTTGAAAAATATTCAAAAATGTCAAGACCGCATTTTTTTTACCTGGCGCCTTTAAGATGCCAGTAATCCGGGAAGTGATGACGCTTCTGGGTTACTAGATCCAAGACCCGAACAAAGCATCAGCTTTGTTCGGGTATTCGGCCAACTGGCGGACGTGCCGACTGGTTCCTTAGGCCTCCTGGTGGGATGGGAGAGCCCGGCGAGTGGCAGCAGAAAAAACAGCCGAGCGGCTGCTGAGCCGCATCTGCTATTACAATAAAGCTGACTGTCCGCTCTAAAGAAAGATAGCATCACCCCGGTAAAACCCCTCGAAGCAATATTGGTATGTTTTGTGACTGATACCTCTAAAAAAAGTGAACGCCCACAGATAATCGGTTGATCCCTAAAATGCACTAATGAGCTTTGCCAGGACCAGAACGTGTGGCAAAGAACCTGTGGATGCATCTGCGCGCGCACACCATAACAGGGGGCGGAGTCATTGAACAAGGTGGACAGAGGATCCACTTTAATAACTGGCTGCATTTGTTTTCAATATTGTTTTCTGCACTGCTATATGCCTCCAGAGTCCAGTATAGAGCCCAGAGCCTGCTATACACCTCCCGGGTCCAGTATAGAGCCCAGAGCCTGCTATACACCTCCCAGGTCCAGTATAGAGCCCAGAGCCCGCTATGCACCTCCCGGGTCCAGTATAGAGCCCAGACACTGCTATGCACCTCCCAGGTCCAGTATAGAGCCCAGAGCCTGCTATGCGCCTCCCAGGTCCAGTATAGAGCCCAGACACTGCTATGCACCTCCCAGGTCCAGTATAGAGCCCATACGCTGCTATGCACCTCCCAGGTCCAGTATAGAGCCCAGACACTGCTATGCACTTCCCAGGTCCAGTATAGAGCCTGCTATGCACCTCCCAGGTCCAGTATAGAGCCCAGCCACTGCTATGCACCTCCCGGGTCCAGTATAGAGCCCAACCACTGCTATGCACCTCCCGGGTCCAGTATAGAGCCCAGACACTGCTATGCACTTCCCAGGTCCAGTATAGAGCCCAGACACTGCTATGCACCTCCCAGGTCCAGTATAGAGCCCAGCCACTGCTATGCACCTCCCAGGTCCAGTATAGAGCCCAACCACTGCTATGCACCTCCCAGGTCCAGTATAGAGCCTGCTATGCACCTCCCAGGTCCAGTATAGAACCTGCTATGCACCTCCCAGGTCCAGTATAGAGCCCAGAGGCTGCTATGCACCTCCCGGGTCCAGTATAGAGCCCAGAGGCTGCTATGCACCTCCCGGGTCCAGTATAGAGCCCAGAGGCTGCTATGCACCTCCCGGGTCCAGTATAGAGCCCAGAGGCTGCTATGCACCTCCCGGGTCCAGTATAGAGCCCAGAGGCTGCTATGCACCTCCCGGGTCCAGTATAGAGCCCAGAGGCTGCTATGCACCTCCCGGGTCCAGTATAGAGCCCAGAGGCTGCTATGCACCTCCCCGGTCCAGTATAGAGCCCAGAGGCTGCTATGCACCTCCCCGGTCCAGTATAGAGCCCAGAGGCTGCTATGCACCTCCCCGGTCCAGTATAGAGCCCAGAGGCTGCTATGCACCTCCCCGGTCCAGTATAGAGCCCAGAGCCTGCTATGCACCTCCCGGGTCCAGTATAGAGCCCAGAGGCTGCTATGCACCTCCCGGGTCCAGTATAGAGCCCAGAGGCTGCTATGCACCTCCCGGGTCCAGTATAGAGCCCAGAGCCTGCTATGCACCTCCCGGGTCCAGTATAGAGCCCAGAGCCTGCTATGCACCTCCCGGGTCCAGTATAGAGCCCAGAGCCTGCTATGCACCTCCCAGGTCCAGTATAGAGCCCAGAGCCTGCTATGCACCTCCCAAATCCAGTATAGAGCCCAGAGCCTGCTATGCACCTCCCAGGTCCAGTATAGAGCCCAGAGCCTGCTATGCACCTCCCAGGTCCAGTATAGAGCCCAGAGCCTGCTATGCACCTCCCAAATCCAGTATAGAGCCCAGAGCCTGCTATGCACCTCCCAGGTCCAGTATAGAGCCCAGAGCCTGCTATGCACCTCCCAGGTCCAGTATAGAGCCTGCTATGCACCTCTTAAATCCAGTATAGAGCCCAGAGCCTGCTATGCACCTCCCAAATCCAGTATAGAGCCTGCTATGCCACTCACAGGTCCAGTATAGAGCCTGCTATGCACCTCCCAAATCCAGTATAGAGCCTGATATGCCACTCACAGGTCCAGTATAGAGCCTGCTATGCACCTCCCAAATCCAGTATACGGCTAGACAGTCATTGACAGCTCCTTACCTTTACTCTGCACACATTAGCCCGAGTACCAGCAGGGAGTAATAAGCAGACAATGAGAGACAGAAGCAGACCGTGCCCCAACAACCGGGCCATTGCACTTCCAGATAAGGACCATGTATTAAAGTCACTGTGTCCCCTCCGTCTCACCGTACAGGCCGCCATGACAGTACAAGACGGAAATTACACAGCGCATGCGCATCAGTCGCCAGATGGACTTTACCAAACCAACAGTGGGAGGGTCGAGATTTTCATTTTTGTTTTCTCGCTACTTTTCCTGTGTCGAAATCTTTCATCAACTTAATTAACGCCTCTTCAAACTAATAATTCATGTTAATTGCTGGCATAGCTTAGGAAGTCAGGAGCAAAGGTACAGAATGGAATATACCATATGAATAACGTAGTAAAGGAAAGGAGTGCCGTGCGAGTCAAGCCTCGGTGCGACTGACCAATCAGAATGATAAATAGCTGGGCTGGTTAGGTGCTGCTGCTGCATCTATAATCGACCTTCAACTGCTCCTGTCTGGAAATGATTTTATAGATAGAAATATCATTATTAAAAGGCAAGAAAGCAAAACAAAACAGAATGCTTTAAGAGAGTCCATACCTGCTAGTGTCATTTGTTATATTTTTATAGATAGAAATATCATTATTAAAAGGCAAGAAAGCAAAACAAAACAGAATGCTTTAAGAGACTCCATACCTGCTATTTTTGCCCAGAGAGTAAGACTTGACAGGCTGTGAGGCGGGCAGCGGTGGCTATGGGCAGAGAGTCGCTGATTGCCGTCATTACTAGTAAAAAAAAATAATATGCCCCTGGATTTAATTAAAAAAATCTGGTCACCTTACCCCAGGAGTTATTGGGTTACTAAGCGGCATATCGACTTGTGTGGGTGTAACGAGATGTCTGCGGCCGCCTTCGTGTTTTGTCAGAATAAGAAACCTATTTAAACGCATAGAAATTTAAACGCATAGTGGCTATGCTGGAACGCATTGCACATGTGCAGTAAGCAATTTTTGTTGGTAACTTCACCTCCGTTACAAAATCTGACGGCTCACCTAATCTGATGGAACAGAATCGGTGACCCCATCAGATTAGGTAACAGAAGTGACGATCCATCATTCATTACACCGCAACGGCCATCTTGGTACACCCCACACCCGGCTGCAGTCAGGGGAGAGGAAAGGGATCACACTGAATAGGTGTATTCTAGAGGGGGAGGGAGGACATTCTCCTCCGGGTCCTAAAGCTGTACACTGATCTGCAACATCTCGCCCTCTACAGAGATTGGGGGGATCCATCACCACACCATTCGCAGTACCTGTATTGTGTCTGCAGTCTCTGACCATCTCCTGTATCATGTCTGCAGTCTCTGTACATCTCTTGTATCATGTCTGCAGTAGGGTGACCACAATTCCAAACTGCCATTCAGGGACACCCCCCTCTTTCACAAAAATTTGCCAATTTTAAAAGCTTATATGCAAGTAATTGGCCATAATAGGGGTAAGGGGGTCCGGGTACTGCCTTAGGGGACATGTATTGTAACGGGAGTCACTTTTGGGCACCGTTAGAGCCAGAAAATAATGGACATGCAGAATATGTCTTGGACTGCAGCCCACCTGTCTGTCTGTCTGTTGTGATGTAAATGAACCTAGGATGGCTTCTAAGGATCTTTCATTGTGGCTTGTGCTAATTGACCCTGTATTGTGTGAAGGTCTATTGATGGTAATGTGTATTGTAAGTTAGCAGACAGCCTAAAGGTCAGGTGTATTAGTCATCAGCTCTAGTTAATTAGCTAATGTAAATTATGTCAGGAGCCGAAGTCAGGATGTCTACTAAAGGATGTGTATTGGGGCTCATTAGGTAAGCATTGTATGATGTTGTGGGTGGAGTTGGGTCATTGTTCATTTGGACTGCAGTATCCTAACTGTATATAAGAGCCTGATTTTCTCAATAAAGGGTCTATTCGTGTGGAACCTCAAACAGAGCTGTGTGTCTCGTTATTGGGGTTCGTTTGCCTGACTGTGGAGTGTCGATAGCTGTCTTGGGTTCGGGAATGGAATATTTTAAACGGCGTTAACCCCTGTCCCATTTGGGGTTCCGTTACAATTGTTGGCAAGCAGTGGTATGATTCCCACCGCCAGAAAAACAGCTACAAGAGGACACGAGACAATGGAGGCACAGTAGGAACGGCTAAAGCTCTCTACCCTCAAGGACTTACTGGAGAACCGGGGCAGAGTGGCCAACACCTGTAAGAAGAGGGACATTATTGCAGAACGATTTGAAATGGATGGAGCTGAAAGACCCAACATAACGGAAAGGCCCAGCATAGCAGACAGGACACCCGAGGAGGGAAGTTTTGATCGGGCTGTTAAACTAAGACTGGCACATTATGGTCCTAACCCTCCACTGGAGATTATAGACCGAGTTATAGTGGCTGTGGACGCAAATTGGCTACAGCAAAGGTTCTGCAGCAGCAGAAGTCACAGCAGCACCAACTGAAAGGAGAAAGATACATTTTGCGGCTTTTAAAAATGTCATTGAAACTGAAGGGGAGATTGATGGGTACCTTGCTGATTTTGAATGGCAATGTGCCCTACACCGGGTGCCCACAGAGGAATGGGTTACCATTTTGTCTGGGAAATTGTCCGGCCGGGCCAGTGAAGGGTTCAGGGCCATCCCAGACGAGGATATTATGAACTATGGACTGGTAAAAGAAGCACTTTTCGTCATCATCAACCGCGTCACGTCCATGTGTGTAATGCTGCCTGAGTCATATCCCTTTTATCTACATCCTCTGGCAATAATAGTTGCGCATCACTCATTTCTTCCAACGGATGTGTAAATAACTCCTTTGACAGATCAAGTGAAGCAGCTGTGGTGCTAGTGTTGGTGGTGGCGGCAGGCGGGCGAGTGGTAAGTTGAGAGGTGCCCGAAGTTGAGCTGGAGGAGGATGGTGCGTCAAGGTTCCGAGCGGAAGCTGTAGAAGATTGGGTGTCCTGTGTTAGCCAGTCAACTATGTCCTCAGAACTTTTCGAGTTCAGGGTACGTGGCCATTGAACACTGGGCATTATTCTAGGGTCAAAGGGAATCACAGCACCACGACCACGACGGCCCCTGCAGGGTGGCCTGCCTCTGCCTGTCATTTTTTTTAGATTAGTTTAGTTGTACTATGCGTGCAAGCTACTGTGACACCAGATATAAGTGGCACTGTGCACTGGCAGAAGTTGGCAGAGTAGATGTTGTAGGCCTGAAACACACGCTTGCAGACAACTAACTGCTCAAGAATTTTGATCGATCAAAAAAATTAAAGATTAATCGAGGAATTAATCTTTAATTTCCACAGCCCTATTTTTTTTAAATGTAATCTACTATGACACCAGATATGAGTGGCAGTGGTGACACTGGCAGAGGTTGGCAGAGTATACGCTGTAGGCCTGACACACACGCTTGCAGACAACTGCTATTCTATTACAGTCAAAATTGTTGTTGTTTTTTTTAAATGTAATTTACTATGACACCAGATATGAGTGGCACTGGCAGAGGTTGGCAGAGTAGACGCTGTAGGGCAGGCCTGACAGGGGTCAAGTCCTGGGGAAAAAAGTGTGGGAACACCCACCCAAGATCCACTCCCCCACCAAAAAAAAAAAAAAAAATGATACGCTCATATGCATAATTACTAAACCGCATGTTATTTCTAAATCCCGCGATAACGGCAGACCTCCGCAATGTCTCCTGGGAACAATGACAAAAGCTCCCAGGAGACATTGCGGCATCGAGGAAGTGACGGAATACACTACCTGATGAATCCATATACAGGAAGCGGCCAGTAACATAAAGAATTACTAAGGTTCGCCTGCCCCTGACAGTGACTCGAGCTGGGAATTGCCACTTAGTGAAGGATTGGCTCGGGCGGCTCGGCTGCTCTAGTCCTGCAAAGGGAACTGAGTTCCTGCTGTGAAAAAGTGCAGGAACTCCGTTCCCGCAGGACTTGAGGCCTGACACACACGCTTGCAGACAACTGCTATTCTATTACAGTCCAATTTTTTTTTTTTTTTTTAATGCAAATTACTGTGACACCAGATATGAGTGGTGGCACTGGGCAAGTGGGCACAGTATACGCTGTGAGCCTGACACACACGCTGGCAGGCAACTGCAATTAGATTGCAGAGGAAAAATAAAAAAAGCAGACTGATGTACTAGCCCTAAAAAGGGCTTTTTGGGGTCCTGTCAGAACGCTGTCCTTACAGCAGAGATCAGATGAGTCTTTCAGGACTGGAGTGGACACTGAATACACTGGCCTAGCTATCGATTTTCCTATTAAATCAGCAGCAGCTACACTGTCCCTCCTCTCACTAAGACTGCAGCTTCAGAATGAATCTAAAATGGATGCTGTACAGGAGGTGGGAGGGTCTGGGAGGGAGGGTATGCTGCTGATTGGCTGGAATGTGTCTGCTGACTGTGAGGTACAGGGTCAAAGTTTGCTCAATTATGACGAATAGGGGGCGGACCAAACATTGCATATGTTCGCCCGCCGCGGCGAACGCAAACAAGCTATGTTCGCCGGGAACTATTCGCCGGCGAATAGTTCCGTACATCTCTAATAGAGAGTAGAGAAGTCTTTATTGCTGACTATGCACGTTCTCCTGGACTGATCCGCTCTCTCTTTGTACTGGTGACCATTGTTCATTCACTTCCTGTTATGTCTCTCCAAAGACAGCTAAAAAAACCAAAAAACAATATCCTGACAGAGGTTCTAAGTATTTCGTCCTCTATCTAAAACCCACAAATATTCTTCTAGGTACTGTATATTGACATTAGTGGGTAAGAGTTTCCTCTAATGCCACGTACACACGATTGGAATTTCCGATGGAAAAAGTCTGATGGATTTTTTCCATTGGATTTTCCGGTGGTGTGTAGCCCCATCTGAGTTTTTTCATCGGAAATTCTGATTAATTCCATCGAACTTTAGATATAGAACATGTTCTATATTTTTCCGATGGAATTCCGATGTGATTTGGCCGGGCAAAAGCCTGATCGTGTGTACGCGGCATTATCGTAGTGATCACCTTCCCAGCCCGTTCTCCATCACCTAGCTTGTAGAAAAGGCTGAGGAGATGGTTTCAGCAGAAGGGAAATCCTAACACCCCACATAAATTTCCCACTCTTTGCCTGTCACCCCTTCACTGCTCCAAAACATCCCCTTCCTAAAAGTGGAGCTCATCACAGTAATCAAGTAAATTACCATTTTCTTTATTTGACCTACTAATCAAGTAGCTGACCACCAAAATAGGATACGGGGAGCTCCACTGATTAGTGACATCAGGAGTTGAGAGCATTACTGACCAGCAGTGTACGGTGTGTTGGGGGCTTCCTTAACCACTTCCCGACCGCCGCACAGGGCCGGATTAACAATGGGGCTGATGGAGCTGCAGCTCCAGGCCCCTTTCTCAAGATAGGCCCATTTGCCCAAAAAAAAAATATATATTTTTTTTTTTAAGAATTTTTTTTTCTAAGATCGAATTTGGGGGGTTGTAGCTCGATGACCAGAGGTCACAGAAACCCCACATTTGGGGGTAGGCATGGGAAGAGCTACCCCACAACTGGTTAAAATATGGGACGGCTATCATTTATGGTTCCGGAGATACGGGCCTGCTTGCACAGCCTGTCAGAAGCTACATTCAGAGCGGCCAGTATAAATACAAGCTGACACACTACAGCAGACTGATAGGATCACAGGGCTTATAATAATTATTTGTATATTACTCATGGTAATTAACCCCTTGCCACCCAGGCCAATTCTGACACTTCTCTACTACATGTAAAAATCATCATTTGTTTTTTGCTAGAAAATTACTCTATGGTGGTCTTTGCACTTTTTATGTTGCACGGTGTAGAGCTGCACGATTCTGGCTAAAATGAGAATTGCAATTTTTTTGCTTAGAAGATAGATCACGATTCTCTCACGATTGTTGCGGCGTAACATCATCTTTCACATAAAAAAAAAAAAAAAAAAAAAAAATGGGCTAACTTTACTGTTTTGTTTTTATGGTTTTTATTATTCATTGAAGTGGGAAAATGCAGTGTGACATAACATATTGCAGCAATAGCCATTGTATTCCCTAGAGTCTCTGCTAAAATATATATATAATGTTTGGCAGTTCCAAGTAATTTTCTAGCAAATAATATTACTTTCTAACTTAAGAAACAAGTGTTGGACTTTAAGTGGTTAAATTTAGTTACAATGTTAGTTAGTTACAATGTTTCATTTTGTTTACAAACTTCGCAGACTGCCCAGATTTGTTCTTTACGCACAGAAGTGTATCCCTTTGATCTAAGAAGGAAGTGTCAGTTACAATGTTTCCAGTTAAAAACTTGGCAGACTGCCCAGATATTTTCTTTTGACAGCTGAAAGTCTCTCCACTTGTTATATGAAAGAATCAGCAAACTCTGCATTGAAGATCGTCAGGCGGTTGAATCGAGATCACGATTTTTTTAACGATTAATTGTGCAGCTCTAGCACAGTATTTGCGCAGCAATTCTTCAAACATGTTTTTTTGGAAAAAAATGTTTCATTCATTAAAAAAACAGTTAGTTAGATAAGTTAGCACAATTTTTTTTGGTATCCTAAGCGATGCTTTACATTTTTTTAGGTTACATGTTTAGAGTTACAGAGGAGGTCTAGTACTAGAATTATTGTTCTCGCTCTAACGATCGTGGCGTATGTAACCTGTGTGTATCTGGCTCTGATACTACCAGTGCCTACCCAGCCACTGACTAGTATCTCTCCCCAGCCTGTCCCCACACACCCTCTCACCTGCTGACCTGTGGATGGGGGAATCACTCCTGCAGTGTTATTGTGTTCTGCCAGTGCGTACAATGATCAGTGTTGCTAACTTTAGCTGGCAGCACTGATTGTTTTAAGAAAAAAAAACAGGCTGGTTGTACTCAAGTTGATTAATAGATTGACTTGTGTAAAACCAGCTAGCCCATACATAGATTTACTATGGCTGGTCTCTGCATAATTGGCGTAATTTCAATCCATGTATGACCCGCTTAACCACTACTCAGTCCCTAAATATCCTTCCACTCCTGTACATAGTGCTCACTGTCATACTCTCCACACTCCTCTCCTGTACATAGTGCCCACTGTCATACTCTCCACACTTCTCTCCTATACATAGTATCCACTGTCATACCCTACACACTCCTCTCCTGTACATAGTGCCCACTGTCATACCCTCCACACTCCTCTCCTATACATAGCGCCCACTGTCATACCCTTCACACTCCTCTCCTGTACATAGTGCCTGCTGTCATACACTTCTCTCCTGTACTTAGTGCCCACTGTCGCACCCTCCACACTCCTCTCCTGTACATACTGCTCACTGTCATACCCTCCACACTCCTCTCCTATACATAGTGCCCACTGTCATACCCTCCACACTCCTCTCCTATACATAGTGTTCACTGTCATACCCTCCACACTCCTCTCCTATACATAGAGCCCACTATCATACCATCTACATTCCTCTCCTGTACATACTGCCCACTGTCATACCCTCCACACTCCTCTCCTGTACATACTGCCCCATCATACCCTCCACACTTCTCTCTGGTACGTACTACCCTCTGTCATACCCCCTTACTCTTCCTGTACATACTGCCCATTGTCATACCCTTCACACTCCTCTCCTGTACATAGTGCTTTTTTCCGTACCCTTTGTACTCCTATCCTGTACATAGTGCCCACTGTTAGACCCTCCACATTCCTCTCCCTCACCTGCACATACTTCCCACTTATATACCGTCCATACTCCTCCCCTATGTCGCTTACCCACAAAAACAGTTCTTTAAAATTATACTGAATATCCTCAATGTTACCAGCTCTAGAATGGACACACTTTTGTTAGTTCAACTAAAGGAAATCTCAGTTCTCATATTTGTTCTGCCCCATTATTAGTACTCATTTAATTTTGTGATTACTACTATGATGTATAGAGGAACATCGGGGATCTCAGCTACTCTAAATATAGCACTTATATAAAAAAGTGGTCCTGAAAATATTTTTTAAATGTTGGCAACTGTGCACTTAGGCACTGCCCAAGGGCCACCGTCCACCGGGTCAGTAGGGGGCCCCATGAGAGGCTCCTGGGATCCTGTGATAATAAAGCGGTAGTAAACTTTCCTGACATTACTACTTTTTAGAGGCCCTGGGGTAGGTTATGCCACAACGTACAAGTATGCACAGCATATTAGCACATTAGTGTACACTTACATTTTCAGACTGAGCCTTCCAGTGCTGCGATGAATCAGGCGGGGCCCGGGCACTTCCATCTTCACCCGGTCTTCCTTCTGGGTTCTGTGCCATTGGTCACTTGCCTTGGCTGGGCTGCGTTCATGTCATTCCCACGCATTTATTTATTATTTATTACACCCCAGTCACACCTCCGCGACAAAACGCCCGACGCCGGCCGCTCGTGCCGCTGGAGGGGAGAATTCCCATTGCTGTCTGTGAGATGGTTCACATCTCATAGACGCCGTACACCTGCGGCATGAAAAAAAGTCCCGGACCCTTTTTTTCAGGCGGCATTGGCGTTCGGCAATACAAAGCAATAGGAAGGATTTGTAAAAAAAAAGTTACACTATTCGCGGCAAAATACGCCGCGTACGCGGCGTTACTTGTCGCGGAGGTGTGAATGCAGCCTAAAAGGCCCCACCAAAATCCTCAGCACCAGGCCCATGATGTTCTTAATCTGGCCCTGCCGCCGCATGTATATGTACGTCCACAGAATGGCACGTACAGGAAAATGGGCGTACATGTACGTCCTTGCCTTCTAGCGGGTGGGGGGTCCGATCGGGACCCCCCCCCCGCTACATGCGGCGGTCGGATTCCCGCGGGGAGCGATCCGGGACGACGGCACGGCTATTCGTTTATAGCCGCTCCGTCGCGATCGCTCCCCGGAGCTGAAGAACGGGGAGAGCCGTATGTAAACACGGCTTCCCCGTGCTTCACTATGGCGCTGCATCGATCGAGTGATCCCTTATATAGGGAGACTCGATCGATGACGTCAGTCCTACAGCCACACCCCCCTACAGTTGTAAACACACACTAAGTGAACACTAACTCCTACAGCACCCCCTGTGGTTAACTCCCAAACTGCAACTGTCATTTTCACAATAAACAATGCAATTTAAATGCATTTTTTGAGGTGAAAATGACAATGGTCCCAAAAATGTGTCAAAATTGTCCGAAGTGTCCGCCATAATGCCGCAGTCACGAAAAAATCGCTGATCGCCGCCATTAGTAGTAAAAAAAAAAAAATTTATAAAAATGCAATAAAACTATCCCCTATTTTGTAAACGCTATAAATTTTGCGCAAACCAATCGATAAACGCCTATTGCGATTTTTTTTACCAAAAATAGGTAGAAGAATACGTATCGGTCTAAACTGAGGAATTTTTTTTTTTTATATATATATGTTTTTGGGGGATATTTATTATAGCAAAAAGTAAAAAATATAGAATTTTTTTCAAAATTGTCGCTCTATTTTTGTTTATAGCGCAAAAACTAAAAACCGCAGAGGTGATCAAATACCACCAAAAGAAAGCTCTATTTGTGGGAAAAAAAGGACGCCAATTTTGTTTGGGAGCCACGTCGCACGACCGCGCAATTGTCTGTTAAAGCGACGCAGTGCCGAATCGCAAAACCTGGCCTGGGCATTTAGCTGCCTAAAGGTCCGGGGCTTAAGTGGGTAATAACCACAGACACAAGGGATATGGGAATGCATCTCTTATACACCACTCATATAAGGGGTGTGGTGTTTCATTAACCACCAATGTAAGGAGTGGAGGGGCTTACCAGGGAGTTCAGGGTGGGGACCACCAATATCAGGGTCAGGGGTACTTTGATGACCAGCAATGTCAAGGACAGGGGTCCCTCCACTAACCTCCAAAGTTAAGACACTGTGGGCCAGATTCAGAAAGAATGGCTTAAGTTTAGGCAAGCGTAGCACATCTCATATACGATACGCCGCCGTAACTTAGAGAGGCGAGTACCGTATTCACAAAGAACTTGCGCCCTAAGTTACGGCGGCGTAGTGTAAATGGGCCGGTGTAAGCCCGCGTAATTCAAAGTAGGCTGGTAGGGGGCGTGTTGTATGTAAATTAATCGTGACCCCACGTAAATGACGCGCCTAACCAATGGCGCATTCGCGCGCATGCTCAGTATCACGTCGAATTTTCTCCCTAAGTTACGCCGGCTCAATGCTTAGTCGACGTGAACATAACCTACGCCCATCCCCATTCACGTACGACTTACGAAAACTACGTAAAATACGACGCTGTTCCGACGTTTCCGACGTCCATAGCTTAACATGACTTACCCCTGCTTTATGAGGGGTAAAGTTAACCCTGACCGACGCCTTACGTAAACGGCGTAGCTAAATCCGATGGGCGCAAGTACGTTTCTGAATCGGCGTATCTACCTCATTTGCATATTCGACACGGAAATATAAGGAAATCTTTCCCCAGTGGGGTTTTTAAGCAGCGAAAATTCCAACAATTACAAAATTATATATTAAAAGGGTTTATTAAATGTGTATATTTGGACACAGTCATGATAATAATTTTTTTTTTATTTTTGCAATCTCCAGGCACAAGAATAAAAATACATGCAGTTACAAACACAACATTGCAATTACAGTTGTACAAAACAAGGACATCTGTATATGTTGAATTTCTGACACGTTTCGATCCCTGATGCGGGATCTTCTTCAGAGGATTTATAGTTTGTTATATGTTAAAGAGAGATCCCGGTGGTCTCCCGGCTGCTGAACCTCCCAGAATGCGGTGCCGCCAAGCCGTGTGTGACTTGCAGAGAGTCATGCTAGGGAGAAAGGCACCCCCTGGGGGCGCGCACGAGGGTACGATCGACACTCTGCTAACCATGAATGTAATAGGTTTGGGGCACCTATGTGAGGGACAGGGGGAATGAGCACCAGTGTAATAGGTGAGGGATGTAAGCATACCTCCCAACTTTTTGAGATGAGAATGAGGGACACCTATCAGCAAAAGTATGCAGGCATAGGAGACACCCCTTGCCACGCCCCCTTAAAGGAGAAGTGTACAAAAAAAGCAATATTGGTTAAACCCACAAGTGTTTTTTTTTTACCACTACTATTCCTTTATATTGGCTTTTGGAATTTACAAATGCAGCAATTCAGAAATTGGATGAAAGGTTTAGCACTGGGAAAAACTTTTTGATAGATAAAAAGTGCATTTTATATACAACTATATAGATCAGACCAAAATGAGGGTCAAATGAGGAGGAATGAGGGACAGTGGGACAGTGCTTCAAATCGGGGACAGTCCCTCGAAATAAGGGACAGTTGGGAGATATGTGTAAGGGGAGAAGGAGCTTCACTGACCAATGATGTAACACAATATTACCAAAAAAGTGAAATATACTACTATTAGCTTAAAATTAGATATCTTTGTTACAACATATTTGGTATCAATGGTGTAAAGTGTAGGGGTATGGTGTAGGGATACCTTTCAGACCAGCAATGTAAGTAGTGAGGGTTGCCTTACTGACCACTATTGTCAGGGGTGGGGAACACCTCACTGACCACCAATGTAAGGGGGGGGTTGCTTTACTGACCACTGATGAAGGGGTTGAGGAGTGCTTCACTGACCACTGATGCCCAGGAAGGGAGAGCATCACCACCAGCAGATTTCTGGTGTAGGGGTGCCCCACTCCTCAGCAATGACCAGGGTGGAAGCAACTCATTAACCAGCAACGTCAGGTGTGTGTGTGCCTTACTCATACCTCCCAATTTTTTGTGATGGGAATGAGGGACACCCATCAGCAAACGTATGTATGCATAGGACACACCCCTTGCCACGCCCCTCAAAGGAAAATAGTACAAAAAAAAAAACAAGATTGGTTTGCTTTTTTTACCACTAATATTCCTTTATATTGGTTTTTGAAATTTACAAATGCAGCAATTTAGAAATCAGATGAAAGGTTTAGCGCTGTGAAACACTTTTTGATAGATAAAAAGTGCATTTTATATATGTAACGGCTACCCAGCTAGGGAGAGGGTCTCAGCCGTTGGAGAAGTCCTTTTCCCTGGCAAGCTGCGATATGCAAGTACCGCCGGTATCCCCGTCCAATAGATCCAGAGAGAGAGAGAATTCCCCTTCCCGAACGAGACAAGGCTACGTTGAAGGCTCAAACAAGACTGACTTTTATTGCACATTTCACCTCGCTTTTTATATGGTTACAAACTTACATGAACAATGACACTCTCCGCCCCCCCCCCCCTTCACACACATACTTTGAAATAATGACATTCCCTTGAATCACTCAGTCTCTAGACGTTCGGCTCCAACCTTATATTTAACATGACTTGATCAGACAATAGAATTCAATTAACCTTTAAAACAATTATACACTCCCACATAACAGCCTCCGTATGTTGAGGGGATTAACTACACAAAGGAGAGTCCATTAGCTATGCAAAGGGAATATTAGCATTCAGCAGTGAAAAAGTCCCTGGTATAATTAACCCTTTGAGCTCAGAATACAAGTCTTGCAGTCCTCTGTAGGCAGAATAGTTCATAGGTCTGTTACAATATACAACTATACAGATTAGACCAAAATGAGGGACAAATGAGGAGGAATGAGGGACAGAGGGACATTGCTCCAAGTCAGGGACAGTCCCTCGAATTCAGGGACAGTTTGGAGCTATGGCCTTACTGACCAACAGCGACAAGGGCAGGGGAGCCTCTCTGGTCAGCAATATCAGGGGTAGCAGATGCCTTGCTGACCAGCAATGTCTGGTGTTGGGGAACCTTGCTGACCAGATGTGTCTAGGCCTCTAGGGTGGGAATTGCTTGCTATTCAGTGGATGACCAGCCTGGGGGCGTTTTGCTGAATAGCGATGAGAAGGGCATCTCTCTGGTAAACAAATTGTATAGCATATTCCCAGCTTTCTCTGCTTTGAAGAAATATCTGTTTGCTTCACCATGTTCTTTGCTGTTGATTCAAGTGAATACGGCCTTCTGTAACTAGTCTTGTGGCTGCGTTGCAGTGTTCCCAATGATAAAGATCACCTAGCTCTAAAAAAGGAAAACAATAATGAAATACAGCAGTCAGGAGGTGGCAGTATGTCAGCTACCCCCCTTGCTGCTCAGACAACACATATGTAAAAGAACCTTTAAATTAAAACTAAAAGTAAAACTTTCTTCCTCCCTTTTGGTTTGACCGTATTCGCGCTACATGTATAAAGCAGCCAATCCATTTCAATGGACAATAACTGCAACAAAGTAGCTCAGGCACCTTTTTTGAGCTTCAAGCTACTTGCATATTAAGTGCACATTTTGCCACATCTGTCACGCTAAATGCCAAGTGCTAAGTGTGAATATAACCTTAGAGGATAGGGGAGAATGGGGGTTATAACCCCTGTCAGGTTGGTTTTGCCATCTGTGTCTCACTGAGGAGATTTCCCTTCACTTCCTGTTCTCTAACTGCAACAGGAAGTGAGAGGAGATCCCACCAAAGTGAGGATATTCCTGGGAGTCACTATAACCAGTGTCCCCATTAGAAGATTTTGGGGCAGATCCACAAAAGAATTACGCCGGCGTATCTATTCATACTCCGCGTAATTTAAAATTTCCCGCGTCGTATCTTTGTTTTGTATCTACAAAACAAGATACGACGGCATCTGCGATCGATCCGACAGGCGTACGTCTTAGTACGCCGTCGAATCTTAGATGCAATTTTTCGGCGGCCGCTAGGTGGCGTTTCCGTCGAATTCAGCGTCGAGTATGAAAATTAGCTAGTTACGGCGATCCACGAACGTACGTCCGGCCGGCGCATTTTTTTACGTCGTTTGCGTTCGGCTTTTTCCGGCGTATAGTTATTGCTACTGTTATGAGGCGTACTCAATGTTAAGTATGGCCATCGTTCCTGCCTCGCATTTTGAATTTTTTACGTCGTTTGCGTAAGTCGTTCGCGAATAGGGATTTGCATAGAATGACGTCACCGTCGTGAGCATTGGCTTGTTCCGGGTTAATTTCGAGCATGCGCACTGGGATACCCCCACGGACGGCGCATGCGCAGTTAAAAAAAAACGTTGTTTACATCGGGTCATGACGTATTTACATAAAACACGCCCCCATCACAGAGATTTGAATGCCGCGCCATTACGCCGCCAAAGATACACTATGCCGCCGTAAGTAACTTATGGCGCGAATTCTTTGAGGATTCGAAAAAAAAAAAGTAAGTTACGGCGGCGTAGTGTATCTTAGATACGTTACGGCGGCGTAGTGTATCTTAGATACGCTACGCCCGGCGGAATAATGCGCCGCTGTACGTGGATCTGCCCCTTTGTCTCTATTCCTGTTCTGATGTCAACCCAAAATTTGGAATTTTCTTTTACTTTCACTGTTGATGATATGGGTAAACAGGACATATAGAGAAGGTGAATCTCCCTTACAAGAGCACAGGCAGAAATAAATCCTAACAGGGGTTCTAATCCCTCTCCACTCTATTTGAAAAAAAAAAAAAATTAAAGTGATACCGTAGTCTTGTTTTGTTTGCTTTAAAAATAACAAACATGTTATATTACCTGCTCTGTGTAATAATTTTGCACAGAGCAGCCCAGATCCTCCTCTTCTCAGGTGCCTCTTCAGTGCTCCTGGCCCCTCCCTCCTGCCGAGTGCCCCCACAGCAAGCAGCTTGCCACGGGGGGCACCAGAGCCGAGTCAAGCCACAGCTCTGTGTGTCCATTCAGACAAAGAGCTGCGGTTTAACCACACTCCCTCTCTCTCTTGATTGGCTAACTGACTTTGATTGACAGCAGTGGGAGCCAATGGTGCCACTACTGGGTGTCAGCCAATCAGGAGGGAGAGTCCTGGATGGCGGAGGCACTCTGGGACATTGCTGGATAGAGATGGGGCTCAGGTAAGTATTAGGGGGGCTGCTTTTTTCCCACGTCGCGAAATTCGAAATTTACGTTGTTTGCGTAAGTGGATCGTGAATGGCGCTGGACGCCATTCACGTTCACTTTGAAGCAAATGACGCCCTTGCGACGCCATTTGCCGCAATGCACGTCTGGAAAGTTTCCCGAAGGAGCATGCGCGCTACGCTCGGAGCGGGAACGCGCCTAATTTAAATGATTCCCGCCCCCTACAGGATCATTTACATTAGGCGCCCTTACGCCGGGCAGTTTTCCTCAGCGCCCACGCAAATTACGTGGCTACTGCTTCGTGAATGAAGCGTAGCCCAGTTAATTTGCGGAGGCGCAGGGCAAAAACAGGACGCTGCGCCTCCGTAAGGAGTGCGCAGCGGTACCTGAATCTACCCCATTGTTGTTAGAAAGGATTTTTCTTTCTGTGTTCTTTTCACATTTATCCTGCAGGTGGCGAGCTTTCTCTACTAAACCTTAATCATTGTGTTAGCTCACATTGAGATCAGCAATGTAATGTGGGAATTATATAAAATATGTATTCATGAAAGACAACATTTTTACAAATCTTATTCAGATATTTTAAAATACATTGACTAGAGTAAAAGTTACAACACACTTTGAAAACAAATGCAGGTGTGTGGTATATATTAAACTGCTCACCTTTGAATGCTAAGCAGCTCAGTGCAGCCATGTTTACCATCTTTGAGTAAGAAGTAGATAAATGTTTTTCTTTTTTCAATACTCTTTATTAGACATTGCTTTTCCTTTTTTTTTTACAACACAATTACACATAAACACTACATCCACCAATTACAGTGGCAATTTTGATTTATCATAATAATTATTACACCCTCTAGTGCATTATAAACAATCTCTCTCTCTCTCTCTCTCTCTCTCTCTCTCTCTCTCTCTCTCTCTCTATATATATATACATATATATAGAGAGAGATCTATATACAATAAATTACATTTTGCACTTTATTAAAATATTATCCCATTTTTATCATCCCATATCTGGTAACCTCTCTCTAACTAATTGTAGAGGAACCACCTCCATTTAACCATTTATGCCATATTTGTATACATTTTCCTGGGTTGCCTCTACTTTGGTATACCATATGTTCTTTTTATACAACTTTGTTTACTGCATTAACCCACAGAGAGTGAAGGGGTCTTGGATATCTATCTTTGTGCAATAAGTTTTCATGCTATAAACAGCAGGCAAATAATCGCTGTGCAAACCTGCAATGGAAGAAACTCCCTTTAGGTCAAAGGTGTTAACCACTTCCTTACTGGGCACTTAAACCCCTTCCTGACCAGAGGACTTTTTGCGATTCGGCACTGCGTCGCTTTAACTGACAATTGCGCGGTCGTGCGACGTGGCTCTAAAACAAAATTAACTTCCTTTTTTCCGCACAAATAGAGCTTTCTTTTGGTGGTATTTGATCACCTCTGCGGTTTTTATTTTTTGCGCTATAAACAAAAATAGAGCGACAATTTTGAAAAAAAAAAAAAATTTTTTTACTTGTTGCTATAATAAATAGCTCAATTTTTTTTTTACGTTTTTTTTATCCTCAGTCTAGGCCGATACGTATTCTACATATTTTTAAAAAAAAAAAAAAAAAAAATCGCAATAAGCGACTGCTTTGCGCAAAAGTTATAGCGCCTACAAAATAAGGGACAGAATTATTATTATTATTTTTTTTTTTTTTTACTAGAAATGGCGACGATCTGCGATTTTTATTGGGACTGCGACATTATGGCGGACACATCGGACACATTTTTGGCGCCATTCACATTTATACTGCAATCAGTGCTATAAATATGCACTAATTACTGTATAAATGTGACTGGCAGGGAAGGGGTTAACACTAGGGGGTGAGGAAGGGGTTAAATGTAATCCCTATATAGTGTTCTAACTGTGGGGGAGGGGGGGTGACTGGGGGGGTGACCGATCTGTGTCCCTATGTACAAGAGACACAGATCCGTCTCCTCTCTCCCTGACAGCACCGCTGTCTGCGAGAGCCGGGAATGAGAGATGATCTCATATGTAAACATATGAGATCATCTCTCATTGGCCGCACAGATCGCCTAGGAAACGGCCGCTCCGATTGGCCGTTCACGGCGATCTGTGACTGGCTGTGTCCAAGGGACACGGCCAGCACAGCAGTTCCCCGCTGCGCGCTCGGGAGCGCGCGCCTGTTAGAGATTGGGAGCCGCGCTGCGGCCGTACAAAGGCGTACGGCCGTCAGCAAGTGGTTAATAGGGTTATAGGGCAAATGATATGGGTCAGAGATATCAATAGTATAATTGGAAAATTGAGGGAATATTTATATATAGTGAGTTAATATTTTTGATTTTGTCTCTTTTTTGGAGTATATATATATATATATATAGTGGTGGTGGGACTCTGTGCTACGTGAAAGGTTGCTGGTTTACGCCAGATTTTGGAGAGAAAGACTCATATTCTAGGTTCTTCAAAGTAGCCACCTTTTGCAGCAGACACATCTCTAGAACTGGTAAGAGGACACTGTGTGAATCAGGCCTTCATGGTAGAATATCTGCTAGGAAACCACTGCTAAAGAAAGGCAACAAGCAGAAGAGACTTGTTTGGGCTAAAGAACACAAGGAATGGACATTAGACCAGTGGAAATCTGTGGTCTGATAAGTCCAAACTTGAGATCTTTGGTTCCAACCCCCGTGTCTTTGTGCGACGCAGAAAAGGTGAACGGATGGACTCTACATGCCTGGTTCCCACTGTGAAGCATGGAGGAGGAGGTGTGATGGTGCTTTGCTGGTGACACTGTTGGGGATTTAATCAAAATTGAAGGCATACTGAACCAGCATGGCTACCACAGCATCTTGCAGCAGCATGCTATTTCATCCGGTTTGCGTTTAGTTGGACCATCATTTATTTTTCAACAGGACAATGACCCCAAACACACCTCCAGGCTGTGTAAGGGCTATTTGACCAAGAAGGAGAGCGATGGGGTGGTGCGCCAGGTGACTACCTCTTGAAGCTCATCAAGAGAATGCCAAGAGTGTGCCAAGCAGTAATCAAAGCAAAGGGTGGCTACTTTGAAGAACCTAGAATATGAAATATATTTTCAGTTTCAGACTTTTTTGTTATGTATAATTCCACATGTGTTAATTCATAGTTTTGATGCCTTCAGTGTGAATCTACAATTTTCATAGTCATGAAAATAAAGAAAACTCTTTGAATGAGAAGGTGTGTCCAAACTTTTGGTCTGTACTGTATATATATATATATATATATATATATATATATATATATATATATATATATATATACACATATATATATCATGCCCCATAGACTTTAATACTTTAATAGGAGCGTCTGAAAAATGTGTGTTTTTGCCTGTTTTTCAGGCACTCTATCATGATGACTGAGGTTCAGGAGAGCAGTTTTTTTTATATGAAGCCAAGGTCAAGAACACAGAGATACGACCTCAAACTAGCAGGAGGAAAGTTCAGAACTAATCTTAGAAAGTATTATTTTACCAAAAGGGTAGTTGATGCTTGGAATAGACTTCCAGCAGTAGTAGTGAGCCCGTCACCAGTAGGTGGATTCAAACATGCTTGAGACAAACAGATCTAAAAAAACAGCCCCACCTCCCCCAAAAAAACAACCCATATATAAAAAAACAAAAACAAAGAGCACACACGATGGACGTGGTCTTTTTTCTGTCATCACTTTTATATAGGTGAAAAAATGAGCTCCTATACTACAAGTTGTGCAAGAAACACACAATATATGTGCAAAGAAATGCGCAATAAACGACTCTGTGCCATGCAATGTCCATCGCATGCTTCCCTTTCTGCACAAATTCATCTTTTTTTATCACTTTGAGCCAGTACCCCTTTTCCTGCATTCAATATAATAAACAACATAAAGTATGAGTATAAATGCTAAAAAACATGAATAAGAACACATAGCATGTTGTTGATGTTTATCACGTAAGATATTAGAGACACAAATATATCTTACACACATTGGATTTTAATATTTATTTCTATTTTATACAGTGGAAAACGATTCTGTGTACTTTACAGATTATGCAAAATAATTAACACCAATCCCTGTCCCGAAACATCCCGCTACAAAATGTTATCTGGCCTGCAGCAAGGCGTATCCTCAGTATGCGCAGATTCAGTGGCGTAGCGTGGGGGGTGCGAGGGGGGGCCACCGCCCCGGGCGCAAAATTTAGAGGGGCCCTGTCACGAGTGTGGAGAGGAGGGAGTGCCAACAACAGATGAGACATATGCATGATGCCACCACTCCAGGCTTTACTAGTCATTATCAAGCACGCTCTCCTCTTCCCTACAGCCACCGCTGTCTCACACAGTGAATCATGTGACCAGACTGGAGCTAGCTGAAAACCAGTAAGTCCATGGGTCAGGGGGGGCGCAAATTACTTGCCTCACCCCAGGCGCTGACAACCCACGCTACGACACTGTGCAGATTAACATAGTTACATAGTAGGTGGGGTTGAAAAAAAGTCCAACCTATGTGTGTGATTATACGTCAGTAAACGATTCAGGTCAAAAAAAGCTGCCTATGGTCGCTGCTTCAACACCCCCCCATGTAACAAAACATTTTATGTAAGGGAGATTCTAAAAGGAACCCTGATAAAAAGGGGACACCAATGGGGACCCTGAAGTAAGGGGAAATCCATTTGGGGTTCCTGATGTATGGAGCACTCTGATGGGGACAGTGATGTAAAGCGAGGGGGGGGGTGATGGGGACCATGATGGAAGGAGAGACTCTGATGTAAGAGGGGACCTTAATGTAAGGGGGGATTATGATGGGGAATCTGTTGTAAAAGGGGTCTCTCTGATGCAAGGGGGACTTTGATATGGATCCTGATGTAAGGGGGACTCCATTGGGGATACTTGATGTAATAGGGACCTTGAATGGAAGGGAGACTCTGATGGAAAGGGGAATCCTGATGTAAGAGTGGATTATTATTGGTACTAAACCACTGTTTGTAATGCATACTGTTAGACAGGATAATTTTGTTGGGGACAGGCTGGTTGGTAAGTTGATCTGGGGAATTTCTTTTGGTTTTGTTTTGCATGCATTGCCCTGCCACGTGCTCCTTGCTGCAAAGGCTAGTTATAGGGTAAGGGCAATGGCCATTTGTTTGTACTGTCGGAATTAGGGTTGCCACCTCATCCCTTAAGGCTGGGTTCACACTACTACACTACTTTCATCCTACTTTGCTCTGCTACATTGGTCCTACATTTATCCTACATTGGTCCTACATCCATCCTACTTTCATGAACAGGATACTACTTTGGTCCGACTTCAATGATATTCAATGGGTTGAAGTAGGATCAATGTAGGACCAAAAGTAGTACAGGGAGCATTTTCAAAGTCGGACCGACTTGTGTAGGACACTACAAGACGCTCTCATAGGGAAACATTGAACACAGAGCAAAGTAGGATGAAAGTAGTGTAGTAGTATGAACCCAGCCTTAAACCTGAACACATATGAATTACACAGGTTTGGAGGATAATTAGATGCAGATAAGTCACCAAGTGAGTTTAATTACCAACTTAATCAGCCACAGAACCTGTGTAATTCATATGTGTTCGCATTTTAACCACTTCAGCCCTGGACCATTTGGGTGGTCAAAGACCAGGCCACTTTTTGCGATTCGGCACTGCGTCACTTTAACTGACAATTGCGCGGTCACCAAACGTGGCTCCCAAACAAAATTGACATCCTTTTTTCCCCACAAGTAGAGCTTTCTTTTGGTGGTATTTGATCACCTCTGCAGTTTTTATATTTTGCGCTATAAACAAAAATAGAGCGACAATTTTGAAAAAAATTCAATATTTTTAAGTTTTTGCTATAATAAATATCCCCAAAAAATATATATAAAAAAAATGTTTTCCTCAGTTTAGGCGGATACGTATTCTTCTACATATTTTTGGTAAAAAATCGCAATAAGCGTTTATTGATTGGTTTGCGCAAAAGTTATAGCGTTTACAAAATAGGGGATAGTTTTATGGCATTTTTATGAAAAATTTTTTTTAGTAGTAATGGCGGCAATCAGTGATTTTTTTTGTGACTGCGACATTATGGTGGACATATCGGACACGTTTGACAAATTTTTGGGACCATTGTCATTTTCACAGCAATCAGTGCTATAAAAATGCACTGGTTACTGCGAAAATGACACTGCCAGTGAAGGGGTCCGTTTTTCACGAGAAAAACGACAACGTGAAAAACGACGAGAAAAAATAGAGCAGGTTCTGAATTTTTGGGAAAAATGCTCTGGAGCCTACACTCAACCGTTTTTCACGACCAATTAAAAAAATGGCATTTTTCTCGTCATAAAAAACGGTCGTGTGTACGCGGCATTAGACAAGATAATTTTTTGGTTTCCTTTTGATTATGACAGGGACCCTGTTGTAAGGGGAAACCCTTATGTAGTGAGGACACTGATAAAAACACTGATGTAGTGGGGACCCTAATGTAAAGGGGGCTCTAATGGGGGCAGTCTTGACTCTAATGCAGAGGCGTATCTAGTGAAAATGGCGCCTATGGCGAGCACTGTCGAAACATTTGAAACCCATCTTTCGGATAACCATAAAAAAAAAACAGTTAACAAAACTAGTGATATTTATCATCCCTTGTGATACCTTGGGTAGTGACATATCCTCTTTATGGAGAAATCTGGGGTTTATTAGACCCCTGATCCCACCTCTGGCCAGGTAAATGCAGAACCAATACTGGAAGTGATGAAATCTTCATCACTTAAGGCCTCAGTTTTCACAGAGAAGAGGGAGAAACTGATGTTTTTCTTTCTTCTTTGTGCGCTGCCAATCTGACCAGATGGAATGGGAAAACAGGTGGGGGGGGGGGGGGGGGCTGTGGCTGAACGCAGCAGGGATAGCGCTGCCATTGTCCATTAGCAAAGGTGCGGAAAAGGAGATCCTGCCTATGCTCAAGAGGAGGAAAGAAGACATCCTCAGACCCTGGTAAGTGCCTTGCTGCCCAGCCACTCAACAGCGCCCCCTTCATATGGCGCCAATGGCACTTGTCATGGCTGCCATACCCTAGATACGCCACTGCTCTAATGGAGATGTTTTCAGCCTGCAAAAATGTGTAACATATGTATTGAAAAGATTGGAGACTCCTGGCTTAGACTGTGGAAGGAAAGCAAACCTCCGTGGAATTAAAGCCTTACCAACCACTTTTTACTATAGGTAAGCCTATAATAAGGCTTACCTGTAGCTATCCCAGATATCTCCCAAACCTGCACAGTTTAGGAGATATCCAATGTATCAGCATGTCCCGACGTCATCGGCACATGCGCACTGAAGCAATGGCACGTTCATGCATGCGCGGGAGTGACGTCATCACAGCTATGCATACTAGCTCATTATGCCTTTGTCTTGCAGGTTTTTTAGTATTTTTATTGTGGGTTTACAGCCACTTTAAAGGTTCCAGTTGGAATTTTGGAGCTCAGTGTGTTCTCTATACTAGTCCACATTATCATCATACAATTATACAAGATCAGCTTCAGTTGTAGAGATAGATGCGGGATCCTCCATTCCATCCTTTCAGCCATCCTTTGTACCAGGGCTCTCACAATCACTCTGGTACAAGGGTTGGGAGACAGGAAGGCCGGACGGGGACGGCGCTTCGCTCACACAATGCCGCGGCTTGTCACAGATCTGTAATAAAGAGAAGAACAGAGTCACTTAATAGTCATCTGCTGCTAATGCTTCTTATTAATATGAATAAGCGGAGGGAGTGGTAATAAATTATTTCCGACATTACTTATACATGGTCTGTGTCACTGGCCAATCAAGGTAAAAGCCATACAGAGTGACAGTGCATGTGCTTTGCATTAGTGGAATGGGGTGATGGCACATATACGGGATGACAGAACAGCTTTGCCTTAAAAAGCTTTTGTGTCACGGCAGAGAAGCGGGAGAAAACACAATCAGCTTTATTAAATCAGACATTGCGAAGAGCGACGATGATCTGCAAACTACCATAACTCATAGCAACCAATTACATTCGCTTTATTGAGAGATTCATTCTGATCGCTCAGTATGGATTATTGTATAGTCTTTTGCCTATTTAGGTTTATTGTACACAAGCATTACAGATTAACTTTGATTGTAAACGATCACCTAGTAAAAACAACCCATTCAGTTTAACCACTTGCTTACTGGGCACATATACCCCCCTCCTGCCCAGGTGAAATTTCCGCTTCCGTCACTGCGTCGCTTTAACTGACAATTGCGCGGTCGTGCGACGTGGCTCCCAAACAAAATTGACGTCCTTTTTTCCCCGCAAGTAGAGCTTTCTTTTGGTGGTATTTGATCACCTCTGCGGTTTTTATTTTTTGCGCTATAAACAAAAAAGTGCGACAATTTTGAAAAAAAATACAATATTTTTCACTTGTTGCTATAATAAATAGCCCAATTTAAAAAAAAACAAAAAACATTTTTTTAAGTCGTTTACGTAAGGCTTTTTTTGGCGTAATGTTACCCCTGGGTCTATAAGGTGTACGCAATGTTAAGTATGGACGTCGGGACAGCGTAGAATTTTCCGTTGTTTGCGTAAAACGTTCGCGAATAGGGCTTTGCGTAAATTACGTTCACGTCGAAAGCATTGACTATTTGCGACGTGATTTCGAGCATGCGCACTGGGATACCCCCATGGACGGCGCATGCGCCGTTAAAAAAAAACGTCATTTACGTGGGGTCAAGATGAATTAACATAAAACACGCCCACATCTTAGTCATTTGAATTGCGCGCCCTTACGCCGACACATTTACACTACGCCGCCGTAACTTATGGCGCAAATTCTTTCTGGATACGTAAACTACGCTCTAAGTTACGGCGGCGTAGCGTATCTCAGATAGGCAGATCTTTGTGGATCTGGCCCTTAGAAGGGAAATTAAAGGAAAAGGTAAGTGAACCAACAATGCACTAGCTTAAAGGAACCTATTTAGAAAATAAAAAACGAACCTTTACAACCCCTTTAAAACGGGGTTCCGGGCATTATTATTTTTTTGCAAGCTAAAATTAATCACATTAAATAGTCCCTAAAACATATTAATAGCTCCCCAATCGTTCCAAAAATCATTGCAAACACTTGCCTTATATACTCCAGCTAATGTTGTGGGCATGTGAAGCCCAGTTCCTTTTTCTTCCTGGTTTTCAGGGAGAGGTGCATGCTGGGCGATTTTTGGGCACAGTAATGCCCAGAGACTCCTGGGAAATTAGTGTCATCATTTCCCAGGAGGCAATGGGGCCTTAGGACAGGAAGTTGAACCACCTAGGACCAGGAACTAGGCAGATTACGAAATCTGCCTAGTAGCAGCCAGATAGAAGTGAGTACATTTTTTTATTTATTTTTTTACATTAAAGGCAAGCGGTTAATAAAAAGTACATTTTTAGGGTGTAACTCCGCTTTAAAATTGCTGCACAAGACTGAATATTGTGTTACATGTTCTATTTATTAAGTCACTAACAGTCTTGGTTTAAAGTGTAATAACCACTTCAATACCGGGCTTTAAAACCCACCTCCATACCGGGCCTATTCTGGCACTTCTCTCCTACATGTACAAATCATCATTCTTTTGCTAAAAATTACTCAGAACCCCCAAACATTATATATGTTTTTTAGCAGACACCCTAGGGAATAAAATGGCGGTCATTGCAACTTTTTATCTTGCATGGTATTTGCGCAATAATTTTTCAAACACCCTTTTTTTGTAAAAAAAATGGTTTCACAAATTAAAAAATAACAAAACAGTAAAGTTAACCCAATTTTTTTGTAAAATATGAAAGATGATGTTACGCCGAGTAAATAGATACCTAACATGTCATGCTTTAAAATTGCGCACACTCATGGAATGGCGCCAAACTTCGTTACTTAAAAATCTCCATAGGCGACGCTTTAAATTTTTTTACAGGTTACCAGTTTAGAGTTACAGAGGGGGTCTAGTGCTAGTATTGTTGCACACGCTCTAACGCACGCGGCGACACCTCACATATGTGGTTTGAATGACGTTTACATATGTGGGCGGGACTTACGTGTGCGTTCGCTTCTGAGCGCGAGCTACCGGGGACAGGGGCGTTTTAATTTTTTTATTTTTTTTTTATTTTACTTATCTATTTTTTACACTTTTTTTTTCCAATCGCTTTTATTCCTATTACAAGGAATGTAAACATCCCTTGTAATAGGAATGGTGTGTGACAGGTCCTCTTTATGGAGAGATACGGGGTCAATAGGACCCCACATCTCTCCTCCAGGCTGGAAAGAATGATATAGTGAAAAAAAATTCACAGATCTCATTCTTACTAGCCACAATTGCGGTTTGTTTACTAACGGGTACCCGGACGTGACGTCATCACATGGTGCCCGGGCCTCCGACGGTCATATAGATGACTGGTGACCATCTGGTCACCAGTCATCTCTATGCTTCACATCCGGCGGACGGCGATCATCTCTCCAGGCCCCCGATGGCACAGGAGAGCCCGGAGAAGCACCGGATGGCGGCGGGAGGGGGGGATGTCCCCTCCCGCCGCCTATAAGAACGATCAAGCGGTGGAACCGCCGCTATGATTGTTCTTACGGTGCGCAGGATCGCCGCCGGAAGAAAATTATATCTGAATGATGCCTCTAGGTGCAGGCATCATTCAGATATCCCCGTACAAAGTACAGGACGTCATATGACGTCCACCCGGGATAAGACATTCCCTTTTTGGACGTCATATGATGCCATGCGATTTTGAAGTGGTTAAACCCAAACAGTGAAGTTCTCTGAGTCACTCCATTTTGGTCCGTTTCTATATAGATTTAAAAGTGATTTAAAAATCCCTTTAATTAATTCATTACAAAATTTACTTTAATTACATGCAAAAAGATAATTGCTGATCCAGAAATCCAGTGCTTTCCTTTGTCATGTGCACACTTTAATTATATGGCCTCGTACACACGACTGTTTTCCTCAACAGAATCCATCAAGAAACTTGGAGGCAAAGCTTTTTTGCCGAGGAAAACGGTGGTGTGTATGTTTTTCATCGAGAAAACTGTCGTGGAACTCAACGAGAAAAAAAGTTCTCTTTTTCCTCGTCGGGAGTCTCAATTTCCTCGTCGTGTTTCTTGTCGGGCTGGTTTACGACAAGAAACATGTTCGTGTGTATGTTTAGAAACCCGCGCATGCTCACAATAAAGTATGAGATGGGAGCGCACCTTCGGTAAAAGTAAGCATTTACTATGTCCTACCTCCATGTTTTATTCAATCTCTCTACTTTCCAGGGCCGATCCTAGGCAGGGTGCACAGGGTGCTTTGCACCCAGGCGCCTGCAGAGGTGGGGGCGCAGAAGTGACAGAGTTCTCCCCTCCCTCCTTCTCTCCTTGTTTGTGTCCCTCCAGAACTAGTGTTCGGAGCTTAGGTATGTGTCCATCCAGAACTGATGTGCGAGCATAGGGCAGCCGTCCAGCCTGGCAGTGCTCGGGGGAGGGGCCGCTCCTCTTCCTGACACGAGGGGTCTAGTTTTCAGTGGCTGCTGAGTGCTGATGTGCAGGAATGAATTTCTCATACTGGGAGTCTTGGATCCCGCACTGTCTCCACCAACTCCAGTTGGAATGCCTCCCCCTCCCATTTCTATCTCGGGCTACACAGAGAGAGAACCAAGGTGAGTCACAGTGTTCAGTGTGCTGTGTGCTGGGGGATGGTGGATGGCACCCCCAGCATCCCTTTACATGTACTCTGGGCTGCCTCTGCTCTAGATGTTTTATGGCATGATAGATTGCATAGGACACACAGCCCCTGCCCATTCCTGCGCCTAGTCTATCTACAGATGTGATGTATAATGAGATGTACCAAGAGCCCTTTCACACTGACAGTGCGTCGCTGGTAAAGTGCCGCTAAAAGTGGTGCTTTACTGTCATTTTAGAGGTACATTTAACCCCCACTAGCGGCCAAATAAAGGGTTCAAATGCACCAGTGCCGAAGCGCTTTGCAGGCACTGCCCATTGTCTGCAGTCTCTGATCATTTCCTGTACCATGTCTGCAGTCTCTGATCATCTCCTGTACCATGTCTGCAGTCTCTGACCATCTCTTGTACCATTTCTGCAGTCGCTGACCATCTCCTGTACTACATCTGCAGTCTCTGACTGTCTCCTGTACTACGTCTGCAGTCTCTGACCGTCTCCTGTATAATGTCTGCCGTCTCTGACCATCTCCTGTATGATGTCTGTAGTATGTCTGGGGGCTCTTTCTAACAGACACTCTAACAGAAGCCCTCTCTATGTCCATCACAGAGGCCCCCCTCCAGGTCCCAATAATGTACTCTGCTTCTCTTTCTGTATTTTGTTTATTGTTAACCACTTCCAGACCCTGCACTGTATATATACGTCCTAATTTTAAAGATGGATATCTCGGTAACGGCAGCAGCTGCTGCCACAACCGAGGTATCCATCTTTAGTGCTAAGGGTCCTGTACACGATAACGGCGGTCTTCGTGGCGGATTCGCCACGACATCGCCGTTATCGGTGCCGTCGGTATCGGCAGAGGCGATCGGGTCTGTTCGGCAGCTGACAGGGGTTGCGAGTGAGGGAAAAATGTCCTTCACCCGTCCCCATAGCTCTGCTGGGTGGAAGTGACGTCAAAACGTCAGTCCCGCCCAGCATCTTAAAGAAACATTTTTTTTTTTGTCATTTAAAAAAATTACAGTTTCAATTTTTTTTCTTGCATTTTAGTCTAAATATGAGATCTGAGGTCTTTTTGACCCCAGATCTCATATTTAAGAGGACCTGTCATGCTTTTTTCTATTACAAGGGATGTTTACATTTCTTATAATAGGAATAAAAGTGTTCAAGTGTTCAAGTGTTTTGTTTTTCAGTGTAAAAAGTAATAAAATAAATAAAAATAAATAAGAAAACAAAAACATTTTTTTTTAAAGCTCCCCGTCCCGAAAAGCTCGCGCGCAGAAGCGAACGCATACGTGAGTAGCGCCTGCATATGAAATCACACAAGTGATGTATCGCCGCGATCGTTGGAGCGAGAGCAATAATTCTAGCCCTAGACCTCCTCTGTAACTGAAAAAATGCAACCTATAGAATTTTTTAAACGTCGCCTATCGAGATTTTTAAGGGTAAAAGTTTGACGCCATGCGGGCGCAATTTTTAAGCGTGACATGTTGGGTATCATTTTACTCGGCGTAAAATTATCTTTCACAATATATAAAAAAATTGGGCCAAATTTATTGTCTTATTTTTTTTATTCAAAAAAGTGAATTTTTTCCAAAAAAAGTGCGCTTGTAAGACCGCTGCGCAAATACGGTGTGACAAAAAGTATTGCAATGACCACTATTTTTTTCTCTAGGGTGTTAGAAAAAAAAAAAATATATATATATATATAATGTTTGTGGGTTTTAAGTAATTTTCTAGCAGAAAAAACTGTTTTAGTCTTGCAAACACCAAATCTGAAAAACACCTAAGGTCCTTATTAAGAGATCATGTAAGGATCCCAGGTTAATGAAGACTTTGTGGGGGAGCATTTTTGTGGTTGAGTCATTGCCACAGAAACATTTGTAAAGGGAAGGAGTTAGTAAAATGAACACACCCATGTGGGGGCGCTAGAAATATTTCTGCACCCAGGCGCCTGTGACCCTAGGATCGGCCCTGCTACTTTCTTATCTTTACTCTTTCATTGTAATTGTTATATTCTAAGGTTTGTTGACTTCCTAATCTGAGTTGTACCATGTACTGTGAGCCGAGACAATACATAAGTAGGGTGCATGACAATGAGACATTACACAGCTACTTTGTGGAAAAATCAGTTCTTTTCATTTTCTCATCAGTAGATTAATCTCATCGATAACAAAAAAGGCAGCTTTTTTTTCCATCCAGTCTCTATACATCATAAAATGACTCAATGAATGGGATCAAGTGCTCAACATCCAACACAGATGAGTAAAAAATCACTTTCAACCAGTCAGGAATCTGTTCAATTTCTTATGTGCAGGACTTTTTTCCAGCGGGAATACAGGGGAACGCAGTTCCGGCACCTTCAGCGATGAATGTAAAGGTATGTAATGGCAAGGGGTGCAGGGTGTATAGATGCTAGTTGATAGGGGACAGTGGCGGCCGGTGCAAATTTTTTTTTGGGGGGGCCAAACAGTATGCCACACCCCCCCCCCCATGTCGGCCAGGGGGTAGCAGTACCCCATCAGCGGCGACTTCCCCTGCTCAGCGGCCTCCTGTTCCCCTGGTCATCATGGCAGCTTCTGTTTCTTCCCTCCTCCTCAGCCAATCAGGAGTCTTCTCTTTACGGCCAATCGGAAAACAGGTCTCACACCCGCTTCTGATTTGCCACATTGAGGATCGGTGTTTCAACAGCGAATATATATTCTCAGTTGTAACATATCTGGGTGGGATCGGAGCACATCCTCTGCGTCCCGAGCCCACCCAATTTTGAAGCCTATTTGAGCCTCAAATTAGGTGCTTAAAAAAACCCTGGCCGCTGTAATTCATGCACCTGGTGCTCTGAAAGGGGACGGATGCATTAATAGGGGGTGATCGCAGCGGCCATATAGGGGGGTGGAGTGGAGAGGGGGCGTGCTGCCTGGGCGCCCCTAATGGACAGGCCGCCGCATTGCATCGTTTACTGTGAAAATGACAATTGCAGTTTAGGAGTTAACCAATAGGGGGCACTGTAGGGGTTATGTGTGACCCCATATGTGTTTATAACTGTAGGGGGGCGGGGCTGGATGTGTGACGTCATTGATCGTGTTTACCTATATCAGGGAACATACGATCAATGAAGCTGACACTGTGAAGAACGGAAAAGGTGTGTTTACACACACCTCCTCCCGTTCTTCAGCTCCTGTGACCGATCGCGGGACACCGGCGGCTATCGTGTCCGCCGGTCCCGCGACCGTGGTCACAGAGCTTTGGACCGGGTCGCGGGGGCGTGCGCGACCCATGGCTGGGCACTTAAAGGGGACGTACAGGTACGTGCTTGTGCCCACCCGTGCCATTCTGCAGACGTAAATGTGCAGGAGGCGGTCCTTAAGTGGTTAAGCTCGCCAAACTCTATACAATCTGATATTACAATAGATAGGCTGGTTGTACTGAAGTCGAGCTATCGATCAGCTTTAGTACAACTTGCCTGTTGGGTTTTTTCGTGTGATCACTGCCGGTGGCTATAGCCACTAGCAGTGATCACTGTATTTTGATGGAGGGAAAACATCCCTCTGTCAGAATACAATAGCGCAGTGGGAGGGATTCCCCCATCAACACTGATCATGTTGATGGAGAAATGTAGTTAATTTATTTCCCTTAACCCAAGGTTGAAGGATGTCAATCTATGGCACTGATCTACCTGATCCCCACACTGTCCAATACACTAACTTACAGTACCTGATTCCACACTGACCTACCTGATCCCTACACTGTCCTATACACTAACTCAGGGTTTGACAAATTTGCTTGGAATCTAGGAGCCAGCTAAAAAAGTTAGGAGCCAGAAAACGCACCCCGTCCTGACGAGCTTGCGCGCAGAAGCGAACACATACGTGAGCAGCGCCCGCATATGTAAACGGTGTTCAAACCACACATGTGAGGTATTGGATAAAGTGAACTCCTGCGCTGTCTAAGGGGTGAAGGAGAGGGGGACAGAAAGCAAACTAAAAATACTGCTGCAAATATAGAGGTCTACCTCGATAGACTAAAGTGAAGCAAAAATAACAGATAAATACTTGCGCTGTAGAGTATGGGACAAAGAGTGAAGGTAAGTGATAAAGCTACAAGGTGACTAGTGGGGATAATATTATGTAACAATAAAAATAATAAAAAGACAATCCTTAATAGAACACGGCACTCTGAAAAAGTCCAGATCTGGCACAATCCGGCCGTGGATTGGTGTATTTCATCAAAAGTGAATCCAATCTCCAACGGTGCAGATATTGTATAAATGTTAATACAAAAAACACACTCTTAAGGAAGAAGCACGGAAAGTAGTTCTGGAGAAAGTACATATAAGACCCTTGGATCCGGAGTATGTGTGGAACAGAGTAGTTGAGCCAACACCAAGATCACATCTATACACCTCTGGTGGCCCCAGCTGCTCACCTCAAATTAACCACAGTGTGTCTAGATCAACCTGGTCCGGATTGGTATAGTCCACAATTAGGTAGCACATACAAATCTCCGTCAGGTGTGTTACATGAAAAAACAAAGTAAAAAAAGACAACAAAAAAGCTGATGGTGAAATAACGTCACAGAGGGGGCTGATAATTGGGATCTTGGCGAGTGGGAGTGCACTCACATGTAGGTGAGAGATCTCAGGCTCGTATCCACGAGCGCCGAACTCGTTGGTCCCTCTATTTTTTCTGCTAGATCTTAGGAATCGTGGGCTAGCTGTTTGATCTCCCCAAAGGTTCACAGTGTGTGGAGATATCTCAGCTGGTATGGGCTTGTAGCGACTCCTATTCCTCTCTCAATACCTCAGATGGAGCACTCAGATGGCATGATGATCGGGAAGAAGTGAAAAAACACATCCATAGTGTAACCCAGTCAGCGGTACAAACAGATTTATTAAAAACAAAGTAAAAACTCACATAAAAACTTCAGGAACTCTGCAACAATCCTACGAGTGGCGAACTCGTGTGTCTGTTCGTCAGATGCTGCACCCGACGCGTATCGTCACGGTCACGTGACTTCATCCCCTGATGAAGTCACGTGACCGTGACGATACGCGTCGGGATTGGCAGGCAGGACACACTCCAGCATCTGACGAACAGACACACGAGTTCGCCACTCGTAGGATTGTTGCAGAGTTCCTGAAGTTTTTATGTGAGTTTTTACTTTGTTTTTAATAAATCTGTTTGTACCGCTGACTGGGTTACACTATGGATGTGTTTTTTCACTTCTTCCCAATCATCATGCCATCTGAGTGCTCCATCTGAGGTATTGAGAGAGGAATAGGAGTCGCTACAAGCCCATACCAGCTGAGATATCTCCACACACTGTGAACCTTTGGGGAGATCAAACAGCTAGCCCACGATTCCTAAGATCTAGCAGAAAAAATAGAGGGACCAACGAGTTCGGCACTCGTGGATACGAGCCTGAGATCTCTCACCTACATGTGAGTGCACTCCCACTCGCCAAGATCCCAATTATCAGCCCCCTCTGTGACGTTATTTCACCATCAGCTTTTTTGTTGTCTTTTTTTACTTTGTTTTTTCATGTAACACACCTGACGGAGATTTGTATGTGCTACCTAATTGTGGACTATACCAATCCGGACCAGGTTGATCTAGACACACTGTGGTTAATTTGAGGTGAGCAGCTGGGGCCACCAGAGGTGTATAGATGTGATCTTGGTGTTGGCTCAACTACTCTGTTCCACACATACTCCGGATCCAAGGGTCTTATATGTGAGGTATTGCCGCGATTGGTAGAGCGAGAGCAATAATTCTAGCCCTAGACCTCCTCTGTAACTCAAAACATGCAACCTGTAGATTTTTTTAAACGTCGCCTATGAAGATTTTAAAGGGTAAAAGTTTGTCGGCATTCCACGAGCGGACGCAATTTTGAAGCGTGACATGTTGGGTACGAATTTACTCGGCGTAACATTATCTTTCATAATATTAAAAAAAATGGGGATAACTTTACTGTTGTCTCATTTTTTAATTCAAAAAAGTGTAATTTTTTCCCAAAAAAGTGCGCTTGTAAGACCGCTGCGCAAATACGGCGTGACAGAAAGTATTGCAACGATCGCCATTTTATTCTCTAGGGTGTTAGGATAAAAAATATATATAATGTTTGGGGGTTCTAATTAGAGGGAAGAAGATGGCAGTGAAAATAGTGAAAAATTACATTAGAATTGCTGTTTAACTTGTAATGCTTAACTTGTAATACCAACGGCCACCACCAGATGGCGCCAGCTTACACATCTGGTGGTAATAACTTATAATACCAACCGCTGACCACCAGATGGCGCCAGCTCAGAAAACTTGCCCCCCTTCCAAGCCAAGTCGCCAGGACCCTATTTCTAGTCGCCATGGCGACCTGGCGACCGGGATTTGTCGAGCCCTGCACTAACTTACAGTACCTGATTCCACACTGACCTACCTGATCCCTACACTGTCCAATACACTGACCTACTTGACCACTACCCGATTTCTACACTTGGATCTACAAATATTTAGTGCAATGGATTGTTTGGGTTTCTCCTTTTTTTACATAAAGTTTTTTTTTTAAACAGCCAGCAGCTACAAATACTACAGCTACTGGCTTTTAAAAAATGGAAGCTTGCCTGTCCAGCGCGCCCGCAATGTCGGCAGATGAGGCTGAGCAATCGCTCGGTCCTCGGATGCTGCCGCCGCCATGCTCGGTGAGGGAATCAGAAAGTGAAGCCTTGCGGCTTCACTGCCCGGTTTCGTAATGCGCATGCGTGAATAGCGTGGCGTGCCGTCACTGGTCCCCGCTCTCTCCTGGGAACAGTGTGTTTGCCAGGAGACAGCAGGGGGACGGGAAGTGGCGTAGACTCCCACGGGAGTCTATGCCCAGAAGCGGGTGCAAATACCTGTCTTAGACAGGTATCTGCACCCCCTCCCCCCTGAAAGGTGCCAAATGTGTCACCGGAGGGGGGAGGGTTCCGAAAAGCGAAGTTCCATTTTTGAGGTGGAACTCCTCTTTAAATCTCAGGCCTCGTACACACGACCGAGTTTCTCGGCAAAAAACAGCAAGAAACTTGCTGTTTTTTTTTTTTTGCCGAGGAAACCGGTCGTGTGTACACTTTTCGAGGAGGAAACTGTCGGGGATCTCGTCGAGCCAAAAAGAGAGCATGTCTTCTTTTTCCTCGACGGCAATGGAGAAATTTGGCTCGCCGAGATCCTCGACAGCCTAACAAGGAACTCGACGAGCAAAACGATGTGTTTCGCCCGTCGAGTTACTCGGTCGTGTGTACGAAGCTTTAGTAAAGACCATTGTACAGAGTTTGTACAATTTGATCGTCAGAGAAGGATCTACCTGTTGGGATATTAATTGAATGGATTGTTTAGGTAGGTGCTCATCCTACATAGTTGTTCTTAAAGTGATACTATGGGTTCACGTTAAAAAAAAAAAAAAAAACATGTCATGCTTACCAGCACTGTGCAGTTTGTTTTGCACAGAGTGGCCCTGATCCTCCTGTTCTGGGGTCCCACGGCAGCTTTCACGGCTCCTCCTCGCAATAGCTAACCCCCTCTTGGAAGCTCTCTCCCAAAGGTTACCTTGTGGGCGCGTTCCTCTGTCATACACTCGCCGTACATAGCCGCCGAGTGTATGACTTGCCCCCCCCCTGGCGGCCGCGTCATTGGATTTGATTGACAGCAGTGGGAGCCAATGGTTGCTATCAATCTATCCAATGAAGACCCGAGAAGTCGTGGGGAGAACGACGCGGGATCGCGCCCACGGATGTTCGGGGCTCAAGTAAGTAAAATGGGGGCTCGGAGGGACCGGACAGTGCAAGGTTGCATTAAGGCAGTGTTTCTCAATTCCAGTCCTCAGGCCCCCCCAACAGGTCAGGTTTTCAGGATTTCCCTCAGATGAAAAGGCTGTGGTGATTACTAAGGCAGTGAAACTGATCAAATCACCTGTGCAAAATAATGGAAATCCTGAAAACCTGACCTGTTGGGGGGGCCTGAGGACTGGAATTGAGAAACACTGCATTAAGGTGAAAAAAACACGAAGGTTTACAACCCCTTTAACCTAAAGGGATTGAATAGATATGCTACAATCAGATTATAACGTGTGTCACCAGCTTCAAATAGTGAAGGATTTCTGCTTTTTAGTAAAAATTTCGCACATATACTGTACATCCCTGCCACAGGATTTTCACACAGTGTTTGCAAAGTTATAAAATCTATTAAATGAGGTTAGGGATTCCCCCCAAGACAAAAGGCACAGCTTATGTGTTAATATAATTAGAAAGTATCTGAATGTAATGACTAAAATACTGAACTATCAACACTATCCAAGAAATGCTAAATCTTCCATTTTCCATAATGCCTTGCAGTCAGGGGTTTGAATGGGACTACCTCCTCTTGCCATCCATATTTGCTGTTTAGCCTCCCACCACCCTCAGAGCTGGAACTCCCAACATAATGGGCCAGATCCACGTAGGGTGGCGCATTGTTCCGTCCGGCGTAGCGTATCTCTGATACACTACGCCGCCGTAACCTACAGCGTATTTTCCTTATCCTGAAAGAATTTGCGCCGTAAGTTACGGCGGCGTATTGTAACTTTGGCGGCCTAAGGGCGCGCAATTCAAATGGATGTGATGGGGGCGTGTTTTATGTAAATACGTCTTGACCCGACGTAAATGACGTTTACGCGCCGTCCGTGGGGGGTATCCCAGTGCGCATGCTCGAAATTAACCCGCAACAAGCCAGTGCTTACGGCGTGAACTTCATTCTACGCAAAGCCCTATTCGCGAACGACTTACGGAAACTACGTAAAAAAATGCGCCGGCCGGACGTACGTTCGTGGATCGCCATATCTAGCTAATTTGCATACTCGACGCGGAAATCGACGGAAACGCCACCTAGCGGCCAGCGTAAATATGCACCTTAGATCCGACGGCGTACTAAGACGTACGCCAGTCGGATCTAGCACAGCTTCAGGCAGATACGCCTGAGCAAACTAGAAGTTACGTGGTGTATCAATAGATACGCCAGCGTAACTTCTTTGTGGATCTGCCCCTATGTATGTAGGGGACTGCTGTGCAGCAAACCAGGAGTAAGCTGATTGTATGCAGCAAGCTAGAGCAACCAATCAAAGGTCAGCTTTTGGTACTCTAAGTTACTTTAACTTACTGCACAGCATAGGGGGAGATTTACTAAAACGGGGGTGTAACCAATCAGCTACCAGGTTTTTTCTCAAATCTTAATTGAGCAAGCTGAAGTTAGAAGCCGATTGGTTACCATGCACCGCTGCACCAGATTTTGCACTGTCCAGTTTTAGTAAATCAACCCCAATGTGTTTTCTTAGGTTATTCACCCATTAAGAGTCAACCTGAGACATTTTGATAGGTTAGGAAAGCTGGTCGATCACAATTACAAGGTAAAGGAGGCAGCATTACGCCTTATATTTTGCAAATTGTGAAAAAAATGAATTTATTTTGTTTTCCTCTTTTGACTACCTCTGGACATTTGTGCCTATGTGCCTTTAGTAAATCAACCATATAGACTTAAGACTGTTCCTGTTAACGCTAAAAATGTGGGCCTGCTACCTAGTGTAATGGGTTGTTAGGGGTTACATCACTCTGCATATTATTATTTCTCTTATTGAACAAGACTTATATTAGATGCAAAACCCTTAAAATAATTCTCTGCCAAGTGCCATTGACCTCAAATTTATTTGAGTATCATCAGATGGGTGCAAAACCCTTAAAATAATTCTAAGGTCTTGAGGAACCCTTGCTAAAACTAGTTCATTGGTGGTCAGTGTGAAAAATGTCCCTTACATTGATGGCTACAATGCAAAATGCCCCCCTTCACAGTGGTGGTCGAAATGCCATTCATACAGAATGCCAAACAGATCACTGGGTTTATTCAGTTGGGTCTGCCAAGTGGCATTGACCTCAGATTTTTGCAGGTATCAGATGGGTGCAAAACCATTGAAATAATTCTCAGGTCTTGAGGAACCCTTACTAAAACTAGTTCATTGGTGGTCAGTGTGAAAAATATCCCTTACATTGATGGCTACAATCCAAAATGCCCCCCTTTACAGTGGTGGTCGAAATGTCATCTATACAGAATGCCAAACAGATCACTGGGTTTATTCAGTTGGGTCTGCCAAGGGGCATTGACCTCAGATCTATGCGGGTATCATCAGATGGGTGGTCAATCAGCAACAACTCAAAGAACCCCTAGAAACCCTATCCTAATCTTTCAAAAGCAGGGGAACCCTTGAAATAACTATAGAAAACCCTTGTTAAAAATGACTATATCTACAACTCATGAGTCATGATATATTAGTGTGAGGGTCAGTGGGAAGAATGTTCCTTACATTTGTGGTCGTTGAGAAGAATACTCCTTACAGATAGGTGTCAGTGGGAACTTATCTTTGAGGCAGAAATTGTTCGTTGCTCAAGGAACCCCCTAGCAACCTCTGGGGGAACCCTGGTTGAGAAATCTTAATCAAGATAAAAACCCTAGGGTTCCAATGAACTCTGGTTAAAAATACGCAAAAATACGAAGGAAACTTGGACAGCCGCACTCCAAAAATATTCTTTTAATTAAAATCGATCACAAAATGAACATGCCACAGCAAAAAAATTGGAACAAAAGCTTACGTTTTGCACTGTAGCTTCAGTGCTTAGTCATAGCTATGACTAAGCACTGAAGCTACAGTGCGAAACGTTGGCTTTTGTTCCAGTTTTTTTGCTGTGGCATGTTTATTTTGTGATCGATTTTAATTAAAAGAACATTTTTGGAGTGCGGCTGTCCAAGTTTTTTTTTTCGTATTTTTGCATCACTATTGCATTGCCGGCACCCATGGTTTGGTTCCAGTGAGGAGGTTCTTTGAAGACTACTGAGCGGTTATTTTCTCTCTCTGGTTAAAAATAGGTGATATACATTAAAGGGGTTGTAAAGGTAATTATTTTTTTCCCCCTAAATAGCTTCCTTTACCTTAGTGCAGTCCTCCTTCACTTACCTCATCCTTCCATTTTGCTTTTAAATGTCCTTATTTCTTCTGAGAAATCCTCACTTCCTGTTCTTCTGTCTGTAACTCCACACTGTAATGCGAGGCTTTCTCCCTGGTGTGGAGAAAGCCTCTTGAGGGGGGAGGGGGCGAGCAGGAGTGTCAGGACGCCCACTAACACACAGCTCCTTTCTCTATCTGCAAAGTAGAGAGTGTCCTGACACTCCTGCTCACCCCCTCAAGAGGCTTTCTCCACACCAGGGAGAAAGCCTCGCATTACGGTGTGGAGTTACAGACAGAAGAACAGGAAGTGAGGATTTCTCAGAAGAAATTAGGACATTTAAAAGAAAAATGGAAGGATGAGATAAGTGAAGGAGGACTGCACTAAGGTAAAGGAAGCTATTTAGGGAAAAAAAATTACCTTTACAACCCCTTTAACCTGAGATTCACACTTTGTGATTCCAGCACCCGCAGCCATGCACATTAGGTATGACCCTAGTAATAGTCAGTTGTCATTAGCAGAAATATGACAGGAAAACCACATCATATTTATTGATTGTTCCATAGTAAACCAGTTTGATCATTCAGTAACGGAATCAGTGAATTTCTCAGTTGTTCAGTTAAAAAAGCGCAGCACTGATGAACAAGCAAATAGCAACTACCGTATTTTTTGCAAAATCGTGGGTGCGCGATATACGCCGATACCCGCTTCCCGCGCTGTGTTTGAATGCCTGCGCCGAAACGTATACCGAGTGCAGTACACTCGGCTACATTCGGCCAGGCTCGACTTCGCTCGTGCTCACGCATAAACGTCGCAAAGCGTGAGCACGAGCGAAGCCGAGCCTGGCCGAATGTAGACGAGTGTACTGCACTCTGTATACGTCGGCGGAGGCGTTCAAACTAGGCGCAGGAAGCGGCGATTAGACGGGGAGACAGCGCGGGAGAAGCCGGGAGGACACCACCGAAGCCGCAGACGGACGCCGGACCCGACGAGGCCGCCGATGGACGCCGCGCAAGACACCAAAACTGTAAGTACTAAAATGTTTTTTTTTTTACAGGAATTGCGGGTCCACGTTAGGGGTGCACGGTATACGCCGGAGCGCGCAATACCCCGATACGGTAATAGGATTTCCTTTTACAGCAGCGATGGTTAGGTGGTGATGATTCCTAATTGTTGGCTATCTGTTGCTACATTTGATTTTTGCTCCTTGCCCTGCCTTATTGAATAACTCTGAATGTGTTTGATGTGATTTTTCCATATTTGTCATTGGATGAATCCATGTCATTCCCCATCCCAGCACAAAACTGACATTGAATTACATGTGTCTCCTTGTCAGCTGGATCTGTCACTGGGGAGCTGTTTGCCTCCTGTTCCTATCATCTCATCTCTCATTATAAGACATGACTAGATCCTGCTGGGATGAATTCATACTACATCTATGTCACATGGCATCACACCAGTCAGGTCAAGGCGTTTAACACTATCTCTATCATGAGCGTTGGTGTTTATTGGGATATTCTCCATTTGGTATATTTATTTTATTTAGTTCATGCATTTATATCGCGCTGCCAGTGTACTGTATGGGCCAGATCCACGTACAGCGGGCGCAACTTAATTTTTGGGATTTAAGTTACACCGCCGCAAAATTTCTACCTAAGTGCCCGATCCACAAAGCACTTACCTAGAAATTTTCAGCGGTGTAACTTAAATCCGTCCGGCGCAAGGCGTGCCCAATCTAATGGGGCGAGTCCCATTTAAATTAGGCGCGCTCCCGCGCCGGACGTACTGCGCATGCTCCCGACGCGATTTTCCCGACGTGCTTTGCGCAAAGTTACGCTGCGCCGAGTTTTGTGAATCGCGCCGGGTAAAAAAAGTTGCGTCGGGAAAAAAAAGAGATGCGGCAGGGAAATTTTTTTTTTTTTTTTTTTAATTTGGCAGCGTCGCGGGAAAGAAGGGTCTACTTTTACATGGTGTACTAACTTTACACCTTGTAAAAGTAGCCCTAATTTTGCATTTGCAAACTAACAACTTACGGAGACTTCGCGAAGGGAAACCGCTTCGTGGATCTCCGTAAGTGCTAATTTGCATACCCAACGCGGAATTTCGACGAGAAATGCCCCCAGCGGCAGCCGAGGTACTGCATCCTAAGATCCGACAGTGTAAAACTATTACACCTGCCGGATCTTAGGAATATCTATGCGTAACTGATTCTGTGAATCAGTCGCATAGATAGAAACAGGGATACGACGGCGTATCAGCAGATACGCCTGCGTATTTCTCCCGTTTGTGGATCTGGCCCTATATGTGCATCAGTCCCTGTCCTCGAGGAGCTTACAATCTAATGCCGCGTACACACGATCGGAAATTCCGACAAGAAAACCGTGGATTTTTTTCTGACGGAATGTTGGCCTCAAACTTGTGTTGCATACACACGGTCACGCAAATCGTATCGGGAATTTCGACCGTCAAGAACGCGATGACGTACAAGACGTACGACGAGCCGAGATCAATGAAGTTCAATAGTCATTTCGACCAGGGGCGGACTGACAACTCATGGGGCCTCCGAGGAAAAGGAGATTATGGGGCCCCCGTGCAATAGGAGATTATGGGGCCCCCGTGCAATAGGAGATTATGGGGCCCCCGGGGCAATAGGAGATTATGGGGCCCCCGGGCAATAGGAGATTATGGGGCGCCCGGCCAATAGGAGATTATGGGGCCCCCGGGCAATAGGAGATTATGGGGCCCCCAGGCAATAGGAGATTATGGGGCATCCAGGTATACATACATAGGGCCAGATTCACAAAAGAGATACAACGGCGTATCTACTGATACGCCGTCGTATCCCTGTTTCTAACTATGCGGCTGATTCATAGAATCAGTTACGCATAGCTAGTCCTAAGATCCGACAGGTCTAAGGGACTTACACTGTCGGATCTTAGGATGCAGTACCGCGGCCGCCGCTGGGGGCATTTCTCGTCGTAATCCAGTGTCGGGTATGCAAATTAGCACTTACGGAGATCCACAAAGCTTTTTCCCTTCGTTAAGTCGCCGTAAGTGTTAGTTTGCCATCGCAAAGATAGGGTACCTTTTACAAAGTGTAAAGTTAGTACACTATGTAAAAGTGTACCCGTCTTTCCCGCGTCGCTGTCAAATTTTTTTTAAAAAATTTTTTTCCCGCCGCATCTCTTTTTTACCCGTCGCGATTCACAAAACTCGGCGCAACGTAACTTCGCGCAAAGCACGTCGGGAAAATAGCGTCGGGAGCATGCGCAGTACGTCCGGCGCTGGAGCACGCCTAATTTAAATGGGACTCGCCCCATTTGAATTGGCCCGCCTTGCGCCGGACTGATTTAGGCTACACCGCCGCAAATTTCCAGGTAAGTGCTTTGTGGATCGGGCACTAACTTGTGTAATTTGCGGCGGTGTAACTTAAATCAGAAAAGTTACGTTGTGCCCCGCTCGTTGTGAATCTGGCCCATAGTATACACACACAGGCACACAATATACACACAGGGCCAGATCCACGAAGCGCGTCGCTTCTTTACGGCCGGCGTAGTGTATCTCAGTTACACTACGCCGCCGTAACTTACAACGTATTTCCCGTATTCTCAAAGAATTTGCGCCGTAAGTTATGGCGGCGTAGTGTAACTGTGTCGGTGTAAGGGCGTGCGCAATTCAAATGGATGAGATAGGGGCGTGTTTTATGGTAATACGTCTTGACCCGACGTAAATGACGTTTTTTCTGAACGGCGCATGCGCCGTCCGTGGGGGTATCCCAGTGCGCATGCTCGAAATTAACCCGCAACAAGCCAATGCTTACGAGAAGAACGTCATTCTACGCAAAGCCCTATTGGCGAACGACTTACGCAAATGACGTCAAATTTTCAAAATTCGATGCGGGAACGACGTCCATACTTAACATAGGATACGCCCCATAAAGCAGGGGTAACTATACGCCGAAAAAAAGCCTTACGGAAACTACGTAAAAAAATGCGCCGGCCGGACGTAAGTTCGTGGATCACCGTATCTAGCTAATTTGCATACTCAACGTGGAAATCGACGGAAGCGCCACCTAGCGGCCAGCGTAAATATGTACCTTAGATCCGACGGCGTACTAAGACAAACGCCAGTCGGATCTAGCCCAGCTTCAGTCGTATCTTGTTTTGTGGATACAAAACAAAGATACGCCGGAGCAAACTAGAAGTTACGCGGCGTATCAATAGATACGCCAGCGTAAGCGCTTCGTGGATCTGGCCCACACAGTATACAGTACATACACACACTGAAAAAGTACTGGAGAGGCGGGGCAGCTATAATCTTGTGATTTAAAAAAAACACAGATTTTTACATACTGTGCCTGGTTTTACTGAGGCTGGCAACCCCGATGGGGCCCCCTAGTGGCATGGGGCCCTCGGGCAGTGCCCGAGAGCCCGAATGGTCAGTCCGCCCCTGAGTTTGGCTCTTCTACTTGATTCTGAGCATGCATGTTTTTTTTGGGCGGATTTTCCAATAGAATTTTTTTCTGTAAAAATGTATTAGGCCCCGTACACACGACCGAACATGTCCGCGGACCAGTTTCAGCAGACATGTTAGGCCGTGTGTAGGCACGAGCGGACCATTTTCGGGCGGATCGGACAGGTCTGTACAGACCTACCGTACATGTCCGGCCGCCCGCCATCCCTCGCATGCGTCGAATGACTTCGACGCATGCGTGGAAGCATTTAAAAGGCAGGCCCGCCCACGTCGCCACGTCATTGTCGCGGCGACACCGCGTCATCGACGCGGCGACACCGCGGACACGCCCCGCGTATTGTTTACGCGCTGACTTCTGTTCGATGGTGTGTACAGCCATCGAACAGAAGTCCCCGGGCAGACATGTCCGATGAAAACGGTCCGCGGACCGGTTTCATCGGACATGTCTGCTCGTGAGTACAAGGCCTTAGAGAACCTGCTCTCGATCTTTTGTTGGCAGAAATTCCTACAGCAAAAGTCTGATGGAGCATAAACACGGTCGGAATTTCCGACCAAAAGCTCACATCGGACCTTTCTTGTCGGAATTTCCGATCGTGTGTCACATTAACCACTTAACGCCCGCCGCACGACTATTTACGTCCGCAAAATGGCACGGACAGGCAGAAGGGCGTATATATACGTCCTTGCCTTCTAGCGGGTGGGGGGTCCGATCGGGACCCCCCCCCCCGCCATGCGGATTCCCTCAGGGAGCGATCCGGGACGACGGCACGGCTATTCGTTTATAGCCGCTCCATCACGATCGCTCCCCGGAGCTGAAGAACGGGGAGTGCCGTATGTAAACACGGCTTCCCCATGCTTCACTGTGGCGGCGCATCGATCGTGTCATCTCCTTTATAGGGGAGACACAATCGATGACATCAGACCTACAGCCACACCCCCCTACTGTTGTAAACACACACTAGGTGAAGCCTAACACGTTCAGCGCCCCCTGTGGTTAACTCCCAAACTGCAACTGTCATTTTCACAATGAAAATGTGAAATGTGAAAATGACAATGGTCCCAAAAATGTGTCAAAATTGTCCGAAGTGTCCGCCATAATGTCGCAGTCACGAAAAAAATCGCTGATCACCGCAATTAGTAGTAAAAATTTTTTTTTTTATAAAAATGCAATAAAAATATCCCCTATATTGTAAACGCTATAAATTTTGCACAAACCAATCGATAAACGCTTATTGCGATTTTTTTTACCAAAAATAGGTAGAAGAATACGTATCGGCCTAAACTGAGGGAAAAAAAAATGTTATACATGTTTTTGGGGGATATTTATTACAGCAAAAAGTAAAAAATATTGCATTTTTTTCAAAATTGTCGCTCTATTTTTGTTTATAGCGCAAAAAATAAAAACCGCAGAGGTGATCAAATACCACCAAAAGAAAGCTCTATTTGTGGGGAAAAAAGGACGCCAATTTTGTTTGGGAGCCACGTCGCACGAGTGCGCAATTGTCTGTTAAAGCGACGCAGTGCCGAATTGTAAAAACGCCTTTGGGCATTTAGCAGCATATTGGTCCGGGGCTTAAGTGGTTAATAAATTTTAGGGCCAATTTAGACATTAGTCAATTAAACAACTGGTATGCCATGCAATGTGGGGGGAAACTGGAATACCTAGTGGAAACCCAGCCAAGCACAGGAAGAACATGCAAACTCCATGCAGGGTGTGTCATTGTTAGGAGTGGCAGCCCTGGAGTCATCTTGTGGCATAACAGTTTAAAGAATAAATATGGGCTAAGTACCCAAAGCAACCAATCAGAAGTTTGCTTTTAGGAACCTGAAAATGCTCCTAAATTGTACATTCATATTTAATGACTGGTTGCTATGCGTTACTGCACTTTGCAAATGCTTACTAATAAGAAAAGTATAAATAAGAAAAAAATTGTAATAACAATCATTGTCATCATGAAAAATAACACTGACTTATGTTAGGGAACCACAAGACCCAGCAAGTCCTACCAGGTAATCACAATAACTGAACAATTTAGTGTTTAAACTAAGGTTTTGTTTAATAATGAGCAAATATTAATC